>NW_005187796.1:310600-343903 GCF_000239375.1 Pundamilia nyererei | reverse complement strand
AACAAAGAAAGCAGCTTGAACCCCTCACACCAAACAAGTCCTCTATACTTGTGAAACAACTTTTCTGTGAAATGTAGGATCACTTTTCACTTCCTTTTTTTTTTTTTAGCTTTCGATACAGCAACACCATAAAGGGAATCGGGAGTTTTCTAGTAAACTACACAATCATTTCAATTATATTAAAAAGAAATTATATGAACGCACTTCTACTACCACTACTTCCTGTTTTGAGGAAATTCATGATTGTGTCCAGCATTGTTAATTTGTTAGATTCTCAGACATGTTTCAGTTAGAAAACAGCAGATTTGTGAAACACAGTGAAGCACAGCCCACTCAGAAATATGTTACTGCTCCAAAATCAGACAGCAGATCACTATGTGTGTGAAACTGTAGCTCACATCAACCTCACAAGAGGTTTTTCTTTCATTTGCACAAGCGCAAAAAGAATATTAACTTGATAAACAAAGGCGACTCACCAGGAAATCCTCGGCAGGGAAACGAAGAGCTTCACTTCTGCAGTTGTGGTGTTCGTAGTAGTAGCAGTATTAGTAATACTGGAAGTTAAGGCAGCCGCTAGCCGATAGTAACAGTAGTGTGTATAACAATACTAGTGAGTGAGAACAGTTGCTTCCTGGTTCTCTCTTTGAAGCAACTCTTTATTCTTTCAGCCTGTTGTTGATTTCTGTCCCAGCCTGTTATTTCCTCTTCATAACTTTCTCTGATATCCTGTCTTCATCTGTACTTTGTTGTCTATTTTTTGCGCCTCTATCAGCTGCTTTCTCAGTTTGCCTCCGTGGGTCTTTCCTCTCTCCGTCTCTCTAGCTTTCTCCCGGCAGAAGCCCACAACAAAGCCCACGCTGCTCCTGCTTTTGCCATTGGTCGAAGCTGCTGCAAAGCTTCCCTCCCAATGAATGAGCAGGCGGGTGAGGGGTGAGGGAGGGGTGGTAAGATTTGCATAGGGGTTTTGGGAGGAGTAAAGAAAAGGAGGGAGGGAAGGAAGAGTGGGTGTGTGGAGGGAACTGAGTTGAGCCCTTTATTAGTGTTATCTGTAGGCTATATCGACAGTCTACATCAGTCACCTGCTTCTAAGCAAGCCTCTCGGGGAGGGGGGAGATGAGGGAGGGGACAGGGGTTAATGGTGGGGCTCCGGAGCGGATGGGGGATGGGAAAGTAGGGGTTGTAGGGGGTGAAGAGAGGTTAACCTGGATCAGAAGAGTCCTGATTGAGACGGGTGAAAAGGGGCAAACTCTTGGAGTTGGCGCACACACAAGCAAGCTCACACTCAACATAGAAACACACACACATACACTGTCGCAACCAAGGAGCACCCACACCCCCCACCAGTGTAACCCTAGCCTATTCAGACATTCCCTGATGAAAGATGGCCAGGTCCAGCATCAGGAAGCAGTGGCATAGTTGGATAGCACCCTCACTCTGGAACAATGCGGAACAGAGCAGCCAGAGGAAGCCAGCATGGGAAAAGTCCCTTCAGAGACAACTTAATCTGTTTCTAAAGGGAAAAAAGGAGTGCTGATGTTGCAGATTCAAGAAAAAAATATTTTCTTAACTCTACAGCACTAATAGACCTATGTTCATTTGATAACATCATTGTTTTTTATGTCTGCTTTTGCAAGAATGCTTTCTTTCCTTTGCACTGATTGTTACTGAATGTCTAAGTCCAATATCTTCCTGCTTGTGTGCCCATTAAGCATACTGCGGGTATAAAGTGAGACTTAGAAATAATTAAAGATGTGTAAATCCTGTGCATAAGAATCTAAGACGACGAGAAGTATTAATTTGCCTCAAAACAAACAAAAGATGACTGCCGTGTGTCAACGTGTGTCAACGTGTGCTAACATGGCGACGAGCTCTACCCTTCATGCATTATTCAGAGAGAAGAGACAAATAAACTAACACAAAGACGCATCACACCAAAAGTTAAAAAAAAAAACAGGCATAATGACAAATACTTACAGTACAAAAAGGAAAATAATTACACCCAATCTTGGCGTCCCCTGTAGCTTCTTTCAAAAGTATGTAGCAGGGTCGCAACAGGAGAATTTTGATGAAAGCTAATGAGAATTTTTAAACGTAGTAGTAATTACAGAGTCTCTCACTCCTGTTCGCACATGCACAGATAATTATCAGCTCATTAACACCTCAACCAAGCCCTACTTATTCACTTATTCGCATCCAAACATGGTAGCTGTCTAGTGGTTTACATTATTCTTTTTTCTCCCCCTCTTCAGAGTGCACACAAAGGGAAAAAACCTCACGCACACGCAGACTTGGAGATAGTTTCACAAAGAAAGGCTGAGACTCTGGTTTTGATCACACTAAAAACAGATGTTCAAAGCAGACGTTTTCTCTCTAAATACCTTTTTTTTGTTGTTGTTTTTTAGTTTTTGATCTTACCTTCTGTTTTCATTCATTTTTCTAGCATATCCTGTTCTATTTTAGTCGCTGGTTTAGATTGTTTGTGTGGGCTTGTTAGTGTCACTGTTTGCGTAGCAGCGTTTTACCATAAAAAAAGCAGCACTAATTCACTACAAACCGTGAGTAAATCAGGAGCTTAAACAATGGCTGGCGGAGCAGCACTGTTAAATCACTCAGCTGTATTCATTTCAGATGGAAAAAAGAAAAAGTCATCTGGAAGAATTCAGGAGTTACAATGACATTTCACTGGAAGAATGCACAAAGTCTGCAGATGAGGCTTTCTCTGTCCTTCTGTTAACCCGTCTGTCACACTCAAAATTGCTTCCAAATGGAATAACTAACAATGGCCTCATTGCTGTAAAACTGAAGGGGACTGCTGCATGTTCACTCACTTGCTTAAACACACTAAACCACATAATAAAAAGCCAGGTTTTGTCAGTTCGGGGGGGGGGGGTGTCACTTTTTTGTCACTTTCTGCAACTTGTCAGAGTTCATATGAATCAAGACGATTGCACACTGGCTGTTTGAATTCAGTTCAATTCAATTCAATTCAATTAGCATCATTGTCAATGCCACAAAAACGACGAGACAGCGCAGCATCTCCGTAAATTACAGCAGCAGTTAGGTGCGATATTCACACCTAAGAGTTCACGTCATAGTTTCCAGTCTTCTGAAGGTCTTTTTAAGTCTTTGGACATTGGCCGCTTTTCACTCATTTTCCATCTAGTCCTTCTACCTGAACATTTTCACATTTATGTTTCTTTTGTCATTGTTTAGTCACTTAATTCTCCCGTGTGTCTTTTTCGCGCCTCTCTCTCTCCTCTCCCGTTTTTGTTTTGTGTTTTTCTACACATAACATAAAACTTAATCGAATTTAACAAGTTTTCTGTTATGTGTAGACATAAGACAGGTGTGTTGTGGTTATTGTAGGTACTTTGTTACTAGCAGGCTTTTATTTTAAAAAAAAATCTCCCATTTCTTTGGTTGAATTAATGAAAACTGCCAAAGATAACACAGTTTGACAGGAATAAAATAGCATTTTTGGGCCATCAAAGTGATTCCCGAAGAAATTTTGACTGAACATGTTGCATATCTAAGCATGGTGTGCAGTGTGTCCTTAAACAAATTGAGGAAACTGTTCAATTATAGGACAAAAGAAGATGTGGTAGGCCTAACAACTACCTACAGCAGATAAACAATATTTGAAAGTCATGTCATTAAGACATAGGAAACAATCCAGCAAAGACTTCTGGCCCTTCAGTTGATCCGTCCAGAAATGGTCTCAAGAGTGGCTGCCAAAGAAAGCATTATTAAAGAAAGGAAACAGGGAGAAAACGATGAGGTATCCAAATTACACAAGAACTGGACTGAAAATCATTGGCAGCAGATCTGAAATTTGATGGTAATTCCATGGTTCTGCCATGGTGTGGCTCTGTATTTCAGTATTGGAAAGCTTGACAAAATTGACAGAATTACGCACACAGCCAAGCACCACCAGATTCTGATCCTCCACTCAATACCATCTGGAAAGCATCTGATTGGCAAAAGCAGCTGGCATCCAAGAGCATCAAAGGTCTGGAAATCTCCTTCAAGAAACCTGGAGAACTATTCCTGAAGACTAAGAAATGACAAGCTTACCTAAGAGAGATGAACAATAAAGGTGATCATACCAAATATTAAATTTCAAGCAGATATAGAATTGTACAGACTCTGTTTTTGCCTCATATACTGTATTTTCATTAACGTCTACACACATTTCAATAAATTGCTGTGCCCATTTCACACTTTTGTAGCAAACTATGAAGAAATGAGGGGGTGGCTTTCCCCAGAAATAAAGACTGTGGAAAACTCACATGGAGAACGTTACGTAACGATGCCATTTCTCACCTTTGGTGATTAATATTTTGCCAGCTTGAGTGTAATTCACAGAGCTACAGTGGGATTTAATATCTTTTTAGTGGACAGAAACACAAACAAGCTGCAAACGTCCCTGCCCCAGGACTGCAAACATGCTCTGACATGGCACATAACTGTTGTCATCCATCAGTTATGTGGACGACCCACAAAAAGACAAAAAAGAAAAAGACACACACATGCACACACCTCCCTATTAATCAAGATTCTTGCTTTATTCAGTACCACAAGCTTCTTCAAACAGGGAACACCAACAAGTGGCTAAAGGCGAGGAAACTGCTAGATGGGAGCTGATGACCTTAACAGCAAACATGGGGAGGATTGATATTTATTACACCTGCTAAACTTTGTTTAGAAACCCCAGTTTCAGAGTCAACAGACTACCTCAAGAGCCATTCGTCAACGTGATTTTGATGGATGGCAAGTGTCTAAATAGCAGCCAAAGAAACTAAACAGCTGAACTCTGAGCATTTTGCACTGGATAAAATCACATGGAAACATGCTACGTAACTGCTGAGTGTAATTAGCACGTAATGCACGCTGATTGATAGTTAATAGCTCAGTGCTGCCCTCACACTAATAATAGGAACGGAAGCTCGAATTCCCACAGGCTCACACTAGGACTGTTTTGTCCCACATGCCTCCACAGAAAAACGACACAGTACTTAAAGAAGCAGCACAGTGTTTTTCTGTCTTTAGATGTTTCACACAAGCACGCGCATTTGACAGATCTTCACATAGTTGGCGAAGCATTTATAAATATTTTAAGTATTTTAACAGATGAATTTCTTGCCAAACTTTCCACATCATTAGAGCAGTCTGAAACTTTGGTCTATGCCTCTCACTATCTCGTGGCCATGTCTACTTTGCAAAATTGTCACAGGGACTTACAGTACCGGATTAAATGCAAATGTTTTCAGATTTAATCAAACAAGCTTTCTAAGAAGCTCCCAGCAATTGAAAAAGCATTTTTAATAAGAATAAAGACTGCACAAGTACTGAAAACTCATTAACAATAAAAATTTTAAAAAGCTACAAATCCACAAGATAGATCTTTAGTTTAAGTGGACGATTAAAGACACATAATTATTCAAACAAAAAATAATTATAGGCTTTGATAAAGATCTTCAACATTAATGATCTTTATGTTGTCATCTCCTGTGATATTTTTCCTCTCCAGTGTCCAGAGACATAAGCTCAATTTTCTCCACATATGCTGCACTAACGTTTAAGGCATTAGGTCTCATTGTACATACTTAATTCAGCGAAACAGGACAAATAAGTTCCCCCACATACAAAACGTTTCAGAGGATTATAAACTGAAATGTGTTCTTTCGTGACCAAAACTGTATCTCCGTGGAAAAAATCAATGATTGCCGTTTTGCTCTAGCTGCCACACAACTTTGTCACGTCTTCAAAAGGGCAAGAAGGAGGAAAGAGCAGACCGAGCTACCGCACATTAAAACAGCCTGCAGTTATGGAAAGCAGCGCTAATGTATGATAAAAAGATCAGAAACTGGAATCTGCTTAAGCTGAGTCTTCAGGGAACTCTGCAGACTCTGTGTGGAGGTCAGAGCGGTGGGTCATAACCCCGCCAACCGAGCCAAGTCAACACACACAAAGAACAAATACAACTGAAGCCTTGACATTCCTAAACTGGTTAGCTTTACAGATTTTTTGCACTTTTGTTAAACAACCTTGACTACGGACCAAGACAGTCCATTGTCTGAAAAGCTTCTGGTGCTGCATGAACTATATTGATTACATTCTTATATTTATTTATTACAGTTTAATACATTATTTCCAACTCCTGCTGCTTGGAGCTGACTAAAATAATTATTGTAAAAAGGCTCTGCAAGCACCGCCTGCTATATGATTTCAGACAAAGAAACCATCTTGAAATATTTGACCTGTTATAAAAACTAAATGAGTAACACTTAAGAACAGGGAGCAGTGATTATGACATCTTTTACTGGTAATAACATCATCATGATAGTGATACTTAATCCGAGTATTTACATTTTATTTTATTTCAGTTATTTTTATAATCTCATTACACTTTAACTACAACTTAATCACACCATATGAGGCTAAAGCTTCACCTCAACTGGCTCATTAAAACTAATAATAGCTGATTAATAATGAATTAACTTAAAGCATTTTGCTCATAATGCTTGTGTAAAGTTACTAGATCAGGAATTATTAATATCGGACTGTTTTAAATGAGGTTTTGTTGTTTGTTTTTGTGAAGCATCTGAATATCCTTATCATTATATAAAACACTGTAACATCCTTAATGTAAATAATCAACCCACTGAAGGGAGAAGTTTTTTTTGTGATTGTTCTTAACTTCTGTTTTCAGCCATTGTGCTTCTCATATCCTGTCCTGTTTTAGTCACTGTTTCCGACTCTTTGCGTTGGTTCATTTGTCTGTGTTTATTTTACTGTTAGCCTCACTGTTTTACCATAAAAGCCTAACCGGGGGCAACATATACAAACTTGTGGCTACAAATCCTACGTAGCCTACATAGCACAGGTCCATTTATTTTCTTGCTGCTTATCCGACCAGGAGTGCAGCGGGACTGCAGTCTATCCATGCTGACACTGAGCAAAAGGCATAATTCTTAATTCCCTTATATGGTTTGCAGCATTTGAGCATTTGTGAGAATAAATAATAAGACACACACACAGAAATGTATATTAGCTGTAATACAACCAACACAAAATGCATCTATTCCTCACAGAGCTGAAGCTGATGGACCAGCTCACTCTCAACGTTCACACCACAACAAATTGAGTAACTGAATAAACGCAGTTAATTTCACTTAATCAAGTAAACGACTCGTTGCAAACTTAGCACCCTCACAGTTTGCCACAGATGATTTTTTATTCAAGATAATCCTGTTTGCGTCCCTCTGCACGTCTATGTAAATGCAGGGTACAGTTCCTGTTGTACACAGTGAATCTCTTACTAACCAATAAATAAAATGTCAGCAGAAATATGAAGAGAATATGACGCTAATCTGACTGAAAGAGTTTCAAATGTTTTCTGATGCAAAGTAAAAACTGAAGCTCTGACAGAAAAATAAGGCACTCCTATTTTAAGACAAAGCCTGTCTGTCTTTAAAATGGCGAGAGCGAGGCTCGCGCTTCTTCTCTCTATTTAAGCGAAGTAAAAACCTCAAGCCTATTTAAAGAGAAGTGAAAGCACACAACAACTAGGTCAATACTTTGGTTTTTACAACCATGTTTCACGCACACAGTTATCTCTGCCACTCTGATCTCAATGTAATGCCACAGCTCTGACACACGTCAGCATTTATACTCTGCTGCTCTCTAGAGGCCAAAACGTGTAGTGCCCGAGATCTGACCAAGATTACCAACCAGGAATAAATAATAGAAGGCTTGGTAATTAATTCCGTAAATTTGAGCCAAACTTCTCACATAGGAACCTTCTGTTCCATGATAACATGAATCCCATTGCTAAGATAAAATTACTGAACACAACAAACCTCTGCCTGCGTTTGTTTTTGTTTTGTTTTTTAATTTCACAAAAAATATATATAATGACAGTGAGTGTTCAAAACATCTGGAAATTGTCCATCTGAGGACCATTCACAGAGAGCCAATTTATGGTGTGAAGCCAGTGGACACAAAGACACTGAAAGCTTCAGTGATCCAGTGGCTTTGAAACCAGGACCTTCTCGCTGTGAACTGTTAGCATCTCCCCCAACCCACCAGCCACCTAGTAGATACACCTATGGTATCAATTTCAAAATCCTACGTAGCCTTGTTCTAAAGTTATCGCATTCACAAGATTTTCAGGAAACTCAACCTCTGACCTAGAGGTCGAGGTCGCTGGCATTCAAATAGATATACTTATGGTATCAGTTTGAATATCCCATGTCACCTCATTCTCGAGTTATTTATTTTAACTGTTTATTCACATAAACAGATTTTTTAAAAAGCCCTAAAAATGCATGAGAAAAAAACACATGAACCAAAGCAGCACTCACAGAAGTTTCCGGGTGGCTGCAGGTTGTGTTTCGTCAGGGCACACCAGCCGACAGGGAAGATGTCTCTGGAGTCGAAGGGGCACCAGTAGTCAAAGGCGCCTCGCCAGCCGTCGAACATGACAAAAATCTCCTGACCTCTGACCTCACCCACTGTGGCGGGACAAATCAGGTAAGGGTTCTTCCTGTCCACTGCCTCTAGCTTCATACCAGGCTGAAAGTAGTTTTTGGCAGGGCTGGCAGGTTCCTAAAGAAACACGTAAATATACATGCAAATAAAATGAATCCTGCAAATCTAATGGAGCTTTATTTTAATGGCAGATAAACTGTGCAGAAGGTGAATGTGAACCACGGAGTCCACATACGGAGTAAGATTTCATTGTGTGATTAAAATGGACAAAATTAACTTAGTAAAGGCCGTGCTGTTGTTTGAGCATATAAAAAAAAATCCCTAAAAAACTGTTTACTATTACAAATTTCTATCCAGTTTCTAAACATTATTTTCACTAAACATAGCTGCCCTCTTCTTTTTTGTCATTACCTTCTTAAAAGCCGAGGCTGGGGCCATCTCTGCACCGCTGAGCGTCCGTAAGAGGAACATGGGCCAGGAGGAGGCATTCATCCTGAAACCTGTACACAAGGCCAAAACAATTCAGTTTAACCTGATTGTTAATGCTGCAAATTACTGACCAGGACTTCTCTTCACGTTCACACTGGATTTCTACATGGTTCTTCCACAAATATGATGAAGCACCTTTAAGTGCAGGATATTTTTATTCTGTTTATTTTAAAATAGGACTCAATGTCACCAAACTGCACTTAAAGACGAAAACATTTTCAAGGAACACTTGTGCTTTTCCTACTATTACAAGTCGAAACACACATACAACATAACATACACCCTTTTCCAACATACAGTCACTGGGAGAGTTCAATTAGGCAAATTAAGTACAAAATTATTTTGTGTATGCTCTAAAACCAAATAATACCGATCATAATGTTATGTTTTCAATGCATTATGTACATGCTTCTCATATTTTGTTAAATATATTTGAGTAAGTTTTTAGTTTCTAGGAACTGTAATCATTCAGATAGTTCAATTTACAAACAAACACTGAACGTTACATGGAAGTCTTAATAATCCAAATTGTTCCCGGTAACAGCAGGAAGGCACCCACCGAGCGGCGGCTGCAGCATGTCTCCGTTCCTCTCGCAGGTTCCTATTGGCTGGATGTCCAACGAGTCGACCAGCCGCCAGAAATCGTTGGTGTTGTCGCTACCATCCAGACGCAGGCGTAGCCGAGTGCCCATCATCCCCATCACCGTTGCGATGCACACCGAGTTAGAGTTGCGAGGGTCCCGTGCTTCAAGTTTCATACCTGCCTTGAAGTCATTGGTGGGGGGGACTCTGGACTGCAGAGGGATACCAACAGACCTTCAGTCATCGCTCCTTGAACATGAAAGATGAGTCTGCTAATATTCCTCGAATGTGTACTGGCAATAACAACTACAAGAAAAACAGTTGTTAGTAACCGTCTTAGTTTTTTGTGACTTTTGCAGCCTGTGGTATTTAGCCCATCTGATTATATTTGACGCGGTGCCCGAGAACCACTTTATGTCGTTCAGTATACAGTACTGTGCAAAAGTCTTGAGCCACTTCCATTTCTTTCATTTTTTCTGGAAAACAGGAAAGAGGTGCAGCAATTTTTTGAAACATGTGCACCCACACAAATGGAAACACAGTATATAAGACAAAAACTGAGCTTTTACAATTCTACCAAGCTGGAAAGCTAATAATTGGTATGACCACCTTTATTCTTCAGTACAGCCTGAACTCACTCAGGCAGCTTGTCATTTCTTTAAGTTGTCTTCAGGAATAGTTCTCCGGGTTTCTTGAAAGCTCTTCCTTGGATGTTGGCTGCCTTTTGTTCTGTTCTTTGGGGAAGGCAATCCATGACTGATGACTGAAACACTCATTGTTGTACCACTCTGCTGAACTCGTCTGTACATGCTGTAAATGAGACCTCTTGCCACTGATTTTCAGTCCACTTCATGAGTAGTTTGGCATACCTTCTCCCTGTTTCCCTATATTAAGAATGGCTTAACAGCCATTGGATCTGAAGGCTCAAGTCCATCTCTCAGGCTCTATGTCAGGTCCAGAATACAAAGAAATGAGAGGCAGAGGGCTCAGGAACAATCCTGTTGCACACATCCAGGTGATATGGATTGTGTGTTGCATGTAGATTGTGGTGTTTTGATCCTCAGTGACGTTGCTGCTGCTGCCACAGCGCTCTTTGATATTAATGCATGTAATGTTTGTAACTGCGATGTCTTTTTAATTATGGATGTATTTACTGACAGCTGAGGAAAAACACAGAAAACTTTCAAAAAGGATAACAAATGTTACAAACTGAGGAAATATTTAAGGTAAAAAGCCAGAATTAACTATTATGGTTCATATTACAAATTGTGCTCATATGTTTGGGAGCCAGTCAAGGTTTTTCTTACAGTTATGTCTGGAAGGTTACTTTCAAGATGTAATACTTTACCAGTTTTTCATTTTTCTCAGAATTTTACTTATTAGATTTTGATAACTTTTTATTTTTCTAACAATTTAAACCGATGACATAAAGCTGAAAAATCCTTAAACCAGTGGGGTAAAGCTCATAAAAATGGGAGTTGTGCAAAATTCAGCTCTTTACTGGAAACCAATTCACTTGTCATGCATACAGCACCTTAACATTACATTTCGAACAATTCCATATTTTTAACTTTGTGGGAACAGTCTGGAGAAGGCCCTTTTCTTTTCCAGCATGACAGAGCCCCATTTGCACAAACAAAGGCCTTTAAAGGCATCGGTTGAAGTTTGGTGTGGAAGAACTTGAATGACCCTGACCTTAACCGCATCAAACACCTTTGGGATGAACTAGAACAGCCAGGCCCTTTTGCCAAGCATCAGTGTCTGACCTCAAAAATGCTCTTTTGGATGAATGGCACAAAGTTCCCACAAAACACTCCAAAATCTTGTAGAAAGCCAGAAGAGTGGAAACTCTGCAAATAGGGACCAACTCCATATTAATGCCTATGCTTACTTCACAACACTGTGGATCATTGCATATGAAACAAACTCCACTCACAACATCGTGTTGACTGAAATGTTTCTTGTAAATAAATACTATATGTGGGTTTTTTTTTAAATACACTAATCAGGAAGTACCTCTTTTGTCTGAAATCATCACAGAAAGTTTTTGTGCCAGGAAAGAAGCAATATGCTGAAAAGGGAAATTAATGATATGGCATCTTAAAAAAGCTTCTTAATGATCAAGTACCTGTTTGAAGCAAGAGGGCGACGCTGCAGTGGAGGACGTTTCTCTCAGATATTCCTCCCAGCTGAACGGTTCTGGCACAGAGGACGGAAACAAAACGCAGATCAGTCAGATACAGAACGGGTCAAAAAAGTGTAAAAAAAATTTCCGTTTTTAAATTAAACCCATTCACCAAAAAACCCTTGTAATAACACTAAGGCTAATTTAAGTGAAAGGAAAAGAAGCAATCCCCACTTTATATTTATAAAAGCAAAGTAAAGCTTAGTCTGCGCAGGATGTCAGAAATACACAAAAGAACGTGAGTAATACTGTTAGAAAAGCAGGGGTGCTTTTGTTAACCTACCCCGGAAACTTACTAAAAAAAGACATAATGAGTTATTAACTGTGGAAGTGGTGACACTGCAGTGGCTGGATTAATAAAAAAAAGGTTTAAATTAGACTGATAATGAGAGGGTTAACAAAGAGGAGTGACAAGGCAGAGATCTGCACAGCTAACCATTAGACTTGTCGAGAGCAGAGCCCGCTGTGATGCTGCTCCGTCTCTCCTTCTTCTCCTCCTTTTGATCTGAAATCAAAGCGGTGATTGAACGGCTCATCAGAATTATGGAGCTTCTGATATACAGACTTTAATTACTGTGAGAATGAAGGCATTGTAACAGTTCTCAAACTACCTCAAACATACCAAACATAAAAGACTCCAATCGTGTCTTTGTTAAAAAAACAAAAGAAAGAAAAAACAAAAGAAAATCAGCGAGGATTTTGTTTTGGGATGTACCTTCTAGTTTGGGGTTTTTGGATCAAATTGGCACAAAGGCACTGTGCAGGCTTACCTCTGTGTGGCGTTCGGCCCATGATGACTGTGCTTCTTCGGGTCAAGTCAGGCAGGCAGCTACCCAAACAGATGCTAGAAATAACACAGTCAAAAGAGTTCATCTCAGTAGAGATCAAATGTAACCACTTAATAGCCACAAGCAATTTCCGTTGAGGGTTTTCATGTAACATAAACTTATACTTACGACAACATTAGAAATTTGATTATTTCAGATAATTAAATGGAAAATACTCTGTACTAAGCCCACGTAACAACATTAACAGATTATAAACTTGTTTTAAAAATGCGTCCACTTTTTTTTCCACTTAGAAAGCTGACGTTCCTCTAGTTTCCAGAATATTGGAGAATTTACTTTGGAATACTACTGCAGTTTTATAAAGCACTAAATAGTTTAGAGCTAAATTACATTTCAGATCTGCTGCTACATTATGAAAAGTCCAGACCTCTCAGATTGTCTGGAACATGTCTGCTTGCTGTCCACAAGATTAAAACTATACACCGCAAGGCAACATTCAGTTTCTATGAATTACAAACTGGAGGAAAAAAAGCTTTTTTTATTAAATTTTCTGTCTGTGTAGTAGTCCACTCTAATGTGTAATTTCCTGTTTAGTCTGTTTTATTTTATCTTGCACTCTGTTTCGTCTAAATCTTGTTGAAATGTCTTTTTAAGTCGTCTTTCGCCTTTTCTGTCATCTGTAAAGTACACCCATTTACCTCGTTGTTTAAAATTGCTTCGCAAATAAGCCTGCTTGACCATTTTCAAAAATGCTGTGATATTTTGCTCACTCTCAACAAATCTCAGGGAAAAAGACCAAAAATGAAAAATGACTCTATCCAACTGTGTAGCCAAAGCCTACTAACTTACTCCTGTTGTTGTGAATTACCTAAAAGCATAGTGAGCCGTGCTTTTGCACCAGGCGACCGTTTGTAACCATTACTTTGAGTCAAGTGCTTCTACAACCAATTGAATCCAAACATGGCTAAAAATAGTACCTACCAAACATAGCATCCACACTTGTTTGAGTGCCACTTGTGGCACAATACAGACAAGTTAGGGAAGTACTGACAGAGCTGGATTAACATGTTTTAGTCATTTTATAGGATGAAAATCAGCCATTTCTCAAAGCCCTCTGTGTTATTTTTCTAACTGTAACCTATAATTTACCTAAACTTTCCACATTTAAATTTCAGGGGTCGTAGAGGATGCGCAAGAGCTGTTCATTGTGCAAAACAAACAATGAACTTCAAGCAGAGGCAAAGAGGTAAAACATGTCCAACAAATGCTCACTACCACTCATTTTAACTAGTTCAATTCCATGTGAACTCATCTGCTAGCAGCTTTTCAACCATTATTACTCCTTTTTCAAGAAAATCAAACTGTTACCACACTGCTTAAGCTCCGAATCTGGTCCAAAACCGAGGATCAATTTTAAGAGAAACTTCAGCACAGTGCCACTCCATGCAAGTTCTGTACATAGCTACAGCTCAAACTGAAGAGAAGAAAAAAAGTAATCCACAGCACACAAAAGAGACAAAAATACAAATTAAATCCACAAATCCAAAGGTTAAGATGTCTTCAGAAGCCTCACAATGTCTCCTTTCTTTGTGCTTCAAAGTTTTAGCATCTGCAATGTATTGTGGCCGATCCTCCCTCTGAAACCCCCCTCTCTCTAACCCCCCCTGTGCAATGAATCCCACTGAGTCAGAAGAAGCCATAAAGATTCCAAGCTGCCATAAAAAGCCATTAAGACGTGTGGAAGTGGGACGTCTGCTGGCAGACATGAAAAGGATTCCAGCTCCAGACCGGTTCAGTGTTTGCATTGGTTTGTCCGCCTTCCTCAAGAGGGTCAGACAAAACTGCCCCACAGACCAGGAAGCACTTAATTTTTACAATCTCCATTTCCACTCATGCAGCCACTGATCTGGGATTAGTGCGACGTTCACAAAACGGAACAGTGAGAAGACGTGAAAAAGCCGTAACTCTCACTCAACAGGAGCTGTCAAAGTGTTTGTCACTGATTTTAGTTTTATTTTTTTATAAGGCACACATGTTTAAATTAAAAAAAATCTTTCTTATACTACAAACTGATTTTTGACTGTGTTATGTTCACTGGTCACTAAATTATTAGGATTTCCAGTTGTGGAAGAAAGCTAGCAAAGCAATAACAGAGGAACACAGAAAGTTTGTTTTGTTTCTTGACCAAAGATAAAGGCGGCCAATAAAACAAATCTCAGTCATCTTCCCCCAAAAGCTTTTTCTGACTCTTAATTAAGAGTCAAAGATACCTTGTTTATTTCTATTAATAATTAATCTAACTTCTTTTTTTATTATTAATATTTTTGCTGTTCTTTTTAGTTTGGGAGTGAAAATGTGGAAAAAAATGCTAAAATAAAAAACAAAGAAATAAAAAGTTTAAAACCAAAGAGTAATGTGGTTCTTATTATTATTTTACTTTTAATTTTGAAATAAAATTGAAAGCATCACAAAAGATAAAGAGGAAAAATAAACGTGAGAGCAAAAACATAGTGGATTACAGTGCAGCACAGTAACGCTGCACGTTCTTAACTGTAAACTGAGCATCTGGTAGTTTTGATTATTTCAGTTTTAACTGCATTTCAGAGACAAACAGAAAAAAAATAAAGTGAGAAATTATTTATCTGATGAAGAATGAAGACGGTTGCGTGGACTCTCAACGACCAAATGGGGGAAGGTGACTTGCTGATTATTAGATAACATAATAACACCTTTACTCAACTATTGAATAATAACTTGGTTTTTTAATTATGAGGGATGTTTATTTACGCTGCATCACTGTCTTCGCTTTTTTTTTTCTTCAATAAAATGTTACAAGAGTGAGACGAGCTTCCAAAACCGGGTTTGAAACCACGCTCTCGGCCTGGCCTGGTGTTTCCTCTGTGAGGCAGGACAGTTGGGAGACAGGACGGTGAAGGGATCACATTACTGCTGCTGGGAGGCAGAGGGGTGTGTGAGCCGCTGCAGGGCGTCACCTCCGCGATCATAACTTGGGATATCCTTTCAGACCCCATAACTTTAACAGCAAAATATTTCTTTTCTTCTTTTTTTTCCAAGTCAAACTGTTTTCGCAGCACCAGCATTAAAGATGAGTCGCATAAAAGCTTTGAAATGGAACAGCATGCAGGTTTAGAGGAAACAATAAATAAAAAAGAATTAAACGTGCATTGCTCTTTTTTTTAAATTTGCAGCCTGTGAGGAGGGAGGAAGTTAAATAAGCTGAAGGTAGAAATTTAAATGTGAAGAAAAGTCTGTGACGCATTTTCATTTGGGTTATGGTCACATTTAGTGGGCGGGACAGTGCTCCTCACACGGGCTAAACACTGCTAACGATACACTGTATCCACAGCGGTGTTACCACAAGGCTGCAGGATCGCGCTAAACGGGTGTTTTTCTTTTCCTCCTCAGTTGCAGAGCAATCCTCTGCATTAGTCCAGTAAACAGAAAGCAAAGGGAAAGCTGCAGAGTTCTATGTAGCTACTGTAGGCAGCACCGAGCTGCCCGTCTGCACAGACTACAGTATAAACACGCACCGCTGTCCGACACTGCGTGCGCTAATAGTAGGAAAGCTGAGCGCTTTTGACCGCAGCACGGAAAACAAAACAACACACGAGACTAATAAAGAGGGATGAGCCGTACCAACCGTGTCAACTGGGTATTTTGATGCGAGACTCCTCACTTTCTATCAGATGCAAGCCGCCATATTCGCTGCAGCTTCGCGCATGTCCACCGCGCAGTGCTGTAATTCATTTTTTCTTTTTTTTTCTTCTTGTTAAAAAAATAACCAGGTTAGAGCAGGGGAAATATTAATTAGGCCTTGTATTAAGTAAGTATTGATTCATGTTGGGTATTTATATTAAACAGCATGTCACGTGGAAACGAAAATCTTTTTCTTTATGTGTATTTTTGTTATTGTGGCATGCTAATTATCGCACAGGGGGTGATGAGAATAGAGATGACATGAAATGTAAGTGACGGAAGGTAAGCTGTGTTAATAATTAAAAAATGTTTTTAATCAATAAATTAAATTAGCTGAAAAAACAGACACGTAATCTGTGTTACAGTAACAACAGAGCAGTTACATTCAAAATTTACAATTTTGAATTTTGAATAATTTATTAATGTAAAACTATAAATGCGCTTTCGCGAAAATCATGCATTTTAAATAGTAAAATCAGCAAATGACAATGATGTGATTTGTGGTATATTATCAAAGCTGATATAATCATGGCTGGTTGAGAAGGAGTTGATTTTGTTTGCTTTGTCACTTCAGTTGTAACAACGTGTCTGTTTCAAACAGTTCAGTTTTCTAAAATTGCATTTTAATTGATTGTTACCAATATAATTAGGTAACATTTTGTATGTTGTATTTATTTGTGTAAAAAGTATTTCTAATAATGCTAATTGAACATATGTCACTTTTTTGTTTTGCTTTTGTTAATTTCATGGGTATAAAAACGCCTTTTGGGTTAATTCTAGTATATTTCCCCCTTTTTTTTTCTTTCTCCATTTATTTATTCAGTGACTATAACAGCACCATACTATATAGGAGTAATGAATGAACTGTTTCTACCTGATATGTAATGGAATAAACATCCAAAGTAGTATAGAGTAACAGAAATACTCAACTAAGGTTCCTCAAGTATGTTTTGTGTACAGTATTTCAGTTAAATGCATTAGTTATGTAACACAGCTACAGATTTAAAAGATAGCTACATAATAGTCTAGAAATATTGTCACATGGCAGTAGTTTATAAGTGAAGATCCTCTTCCAGTTGTGACACTGTGGCAGAAAACAAACTCTTTCAAATCTCAGTATATGAACAGTAATTACTTTTCTCTCTCATAGTAATTGTGGTATGAAATCCAAGTGGCAAAGTGGTTTTTTTTCCTTTGTAAAATGGTTATGCACATTCACCAACCAAATGACACCACCCAACATGTAACATAATAGTCAGTTGGCTACTGTCCATTAAAACATTTATAAAACTGTACTGTTTGAAACTGACACTTTGTCACATATCAAGCAACAAAGTAATTCAAATGTCATCTTTCTCCACAGTAATAAAGCCCACGTTAATGACTGGGGTTACTAATCCAGTCATAATGTGCTAAAACAATGTAATGTGTTAAACCAACATATACGGTGCTGCTGCAGCAAACTGCAGGGCTGGCATTTAAAATTGATTTCATGTTTGCACTTTTACTTCTTTGTGTAGCAAAAGAAATGAGCTGGCCATTTATCTGGATGCTATTATGTATTCAGATTTAGTATAGACATAACAGTACAGAGAAACCTGTTTGTTTGTTTTAGTTTAATAGTTTATTGTAATATCTTTTTCTTTTACATAAATTTAGAAATAATCTCAAGCCTTGTGCTATAATTATTGTGGTATCTTGTTGCATTGGGAATTACTTTAATAGGTTTAGATTTTAATAAACAATCACCCCACACACTGTGATGCACTGGCAGACAAAATGATCCAATACAGGCACAGGTAGAGCTCTCAGTCTGAAAAAGGACAACTGGGGTTTGTAAGTCATTAACTTTTAGTATAACAAATGTTGCTCAAACAAAAAGGTAAGTAATTTTTAAAAGTACATTTAGCCTATATTTGCTGATATTTGCTACAGTTTACATAAATACACGCCTTAATGGCATTCCTCTTTCTCCATAAACTATTCTCCTCATGGCTACTGGACGGAAACTGAAAAAAACATTTATCTCATGAACACGTTAACCACATTTCCTCAGAAAAGATAAATCACACCTGCCAAAATGAACTCGAGAAGGTCAAACCGAGACCAGAAGGAGGTGTGTGTGTGGGGGGGGGTCACACACAAACAAAATAATGCAGCATTTAATGTGCACCAGCTTTCTAACACCTGCTCTCATTACGAAGCCGGTCGATGCAGTGTCCGTGAGTCCAGTGGATTCACACCGATTTCGCCAATTAGTGCATTGGTGGAGGGGAGGTGTAGGTGAGAGCGAGTGGAGAGGAGCTGCAGGAAGATTTTTAATCAGTGACACAACATGGGTTGACCAAAGGGGAGGGGAGGGAGGCAGCAGCAGTAATTAACAGTGTAAAAATCTGCGTGCTGCTGGAAGGAGACGATCACCGGGCTTATCAAACGCTCAACAAACAGTGCGCTGGACTGCATTTCCATCCCAAAGTTTTATTTTATCTCGACTCGCTGTGGATCTTAAACCACTGCTGGAACGCGCAGACGTCCGTGTTTCTATTGGCTGTGCGCAGCGTCGCTCAGAGGAATGACGATTTTGCTGCTATAACCAGCTGATGCTGAGGCTATGAACGCGGAGCCTCTGAAGAACTGTTGACGGTACATTGACACCCTGTCATCGGCGTTATGCCTGCGGATTCGGTCTACCGTCCGTCCAAAGACTGAGTGAGTAGGACATTTGATCGTGTCACGACGCACAGGCCCGGGTTTCCCCCCTCCTCCATCTCCTGTCGCTCCACATGATGTTTCTTCGTCTTCCCACATCATCATTTTCATGGGCATGATGCTCCGTGCTTCACAGATTGAGCTTTCTCACCTCGTACAGGCGTCACATCGCATCTGCAGGTAAACCTTCGCGTGGTTTAAACGGTGAGGTTTTTTACTCGTTATCTCGTCGGATTTGATTTCATTTCATTTTTGGTATGTGTTGGGAATGATGTCTTACCACGGGTTCATGAGTGAAGGCTTTTTTTCTTCTTGAATTGTGGATGTTGTTGTGCAACATTGTCGTGAACGTGGACCGTTATAATGTATGCACTGGTTGCTGTGTAGGCTGAGAATCGCGTGGACAGCGATGGAATGGTGGTGCGCTCTGCAACGCAGCGACGAAAGAGACGCAGTTTCGGTGCAGAGAGAGCAGCATTACTATCCTCCCCCCACCCCCTCTCTCACCTCACGCAAACACACATAGTCTCGTGCACGCGGACGCACGCACCTGCCTATTAAATTTACACTCCCAAACTCACTTATTGCCGAGGTTTCTTTGCATGCAGACTCCAACGAGCCTCAGTTGCAGTGTCATGTTGCCGTCCATTCTATATTCATTCAGTATTTTCTGGACCTTCACGGTGATGTTTTCACCTTGTTTCCATTTCGTTTTGCAAGGAGAGGAAGCAGCTTATCAATAAACCGAATGCATGCTGTATCCATTTTATTTCCTCCCTAAAGTATGAGCTCTAATGTCTCATAGATCACTCTTGTCGCTGGCGTATACCTATTAAAATGTGCACTACGAATTAATTCACTACCCACTGTCCTTAAATGACAAGCCATGGGTGGCCTTAACGTCCACCTTATCTCTTCCCCTGGAAAGACTTAGCTGTGTGGAGCGTACACTGCATAGGAAAACGCCCACACAGGCACATGAGCCAAGTCAACATTAAAGTGTTTTTTTGCACTGCTGAATAAATCAAGTGTTATACAAATGAAGTTGGACTGATACCGTGAGAAGCTTTGATGGTTCCTGTCCAGCAGCATTCACATTACAAAAGAGGCATTTAATATTCGTGGTCAGTTTTTGGATGTGTGACAAGAGACAGTCTGCCTTTAGATGTAATTGTTCTGGGGCTTTTTTTTTTCTTTGCTTTGCTTAAACAAAATAATAACAATATTACTTGTACATAGATGTATAATAACCTCACAGAAAGATTGAGGGGTAACTATAAGCAAAGAGGGAGAATGTTAAATCTTTACATCAACCATCTCGGCTTGACAGATCCAGAGTTCTGCAGAGACAGCGGTCACTTCACAAAGTGTAACTGTTGCTGATGTGAGAGTGGTTTTGGAAAGTAAAACAACTGTTTTTGACCTAATGATCCTTTAGCTTAAAACCGAAGAGGTCACCGGGATTGTTCTAAATCCTCCTGACGCAGACGTGAATTTACACATCCGCTTTCCTTGATTGAATTTCACCCAATAATTCTACAGATGATCTGGGTGTTGTCACGCTGTGTGATCGAGTGCTCGGAGCTAAGTTCAAGTCTGACGCCACACCTGAGAGGGTATTGCTGAGGTGTAGGTTGTAATGATGACCCAATTCTTACCCTAATGCTATAGTTTGGACAAAGACAAAGCAGACCTATTTGAGGAACTAATGAGAGTAGATTTTGATGTTTGTCATTTAGAATGATTATTTTCTTTGTTCTGTGATTGCTAAAACTGGGAGAACAACTCATTAAAAACCATAATTACATATTATTTTTGCTTGTTTGAGTTGTGATGACTTAGACCTCAGAGGGTTAACTTGCTAATACCAAGAATGTGTCATTTTTACTGTGTTCAACATCCAGTTTACCTTGTTAACACTTCCTTGTTAGCTCAAACACAAAAACTGTTAATAGTTTTGCAATATTTAGGTGTTATGTAAAATATCTTGATGCATGCATCCAGGTAAGGAAATCCCAGAAAGCATATTCATGTTCACCTGGATGTCGTGTTTACAGTGAGAGAAACGTTTAATCACTCATCCAAGTGACTTCTTCAGTCACTATCACTCACTTGGATGAGTGACGAAACATTTCTCCCACCAAGATGATGAACACAATCAGCTTTCTGGGATTACATAAAGTACTTGACAATTTTTTTTGGAGCCGACGACAGGAAACACGAATGACGACACAGAATGTGATGGTTAATCAAGTAGAGACCTTTCACTGAAAACCACAAACATCACTCAGTTGGTGTCTCCAGAGGGAAAGTCAGGCCGAAATCTGTGGGCTATATCATGCATCACTGTTTGTTACCAAAATTGTGCCAACCCATTTAGTAAGTGCGGAGATGTTTTATCGGATAAGTGAAAACTTTGACCTGCTGATGGTTGCCGAGTGCTGTAGGCAAATTAAAGAGGATTCATTCTTCTCGCACCATGGATATTAAAGCACTCCATCCAATGGCTGTCAATAACTTTATTAAATAGCAAAAATCCCTTTTTTTGTAGGGACGGTAGAGAAAAAGGTAGGGGATCACTCAGAAGAATCCTCTTCTGAGGATCTTCTGAGCACCTATGTTGTTGACATGCTTCCTGCAGCATCCTCCATGTTGATGTATAGCTAATTAGAATAGATGGGATCTGTGTGGAAGTCATGCTTAAGCCATGAGTTATTTAAACATGTCCTCAAGGAAATATTGCCCTTCTGTATATCTACATGTCCTACTTATTCACTGTCTGTGTCAGGAAGACTAAGAGCATGCAACTCCCTGTGCAAGGAATGATGGGATATTTGGACCTTCAGAGAGACCCTTTGACAACATATTTAACTGCATCTTTGTTTTTGTCTCTGGTCTTCCAGGTTTGCCGGCATGTAGTGTTGGATGGAAGTAGAAGAAGGACATCAGCACATGGAATAAAGGGAGCGCAAAGGACATCTGAATACACTCGACTCAGATACCTAATAATTACAATAATAAGAGATATTTTTAAAAAGTCCAGAAAAGAGGCAGAGAGAGGGAAAGAGAGAAGCTATGGTGTAAAGGGAGTGAAGATGGGCTGTGGTCAGACGCTTGCAATGTTCCTCCTGGAGTCCACAGTTCACTCCACCGGCTGGTCAAAGCAGGAGTCTCCTCGCTAAAAACCCGAGCAGCTCATTTCACCCGCTGGAGGAGCCCTCACTCTCGGTGATGTAATGAATAAGTTTGAAGTCCTTGGCATTGTGGGCGAAGGTGGGTGGATTTTACACGGCAGATTTCACTGCATGCTTTAAAACTTGAAGACTTTATGTACTGTTGCTGGTAACACTGGGGTCATAACCAGTGTACATTTTAATGGGATTCAGGTGTCTTACACTGCACAGCTGAAACCTACACACATAGCTGTTGACAGAGAGTATATATCCTACTTTAGCATTTTTGAGCACAGGCAGATTTTAAAGGGGCGCATGAGCCTCAGAGTGTGGTGAAGTCTCCCATGGAGTAATGTCTAATTTGTTATAATAATAGCTTTGGTCATTAGGTCGCCATATTTATCTTAAAACAAAATTGTTTTGGGTTTTTTTGTTTGCATGTATGCCTGTTTGATAAGAATGCCTTTAAAGGTTTTACTATGAAGCCTCGCTCTTTCCCGTTTTGCAAATTGAAAACATCCCCTGCATATACCTGTTGTTTGGATCCTTTCCACAGCACTAATTTAATCAGTATGTTAACAGTCAAGCATGCTCACCCCTCTGCTGCTCAGTTTATCTTCTCTAACAGTCTCTGTTTTTATTCCTTAATCACGTTCAGTTGCTTCTATTCTGTGTGATTATCATCATCATCAGTGCAGTCCAACCCTTCTTGGTCTTGGTGCAGCAAACAAAAATATGAGTATGAATATGCAGAATCTGCAGGCACGGGGACAAGATTTTTGTTTAGACCAAGCATGTTTAAGAAGGTGTTGTTTGCATACAGGTAAACAGCCAGTCCAAAGAATTGCACATTTTTATTCAATTAGATTTTTTCTTTGAATTTGTCTGCATTGCTAAATGATAACTTTCATGTGGGATAGGAAGTCTGGCTACTCCGGAAGCCCCAAAATGTTATCAGATGATAGCCAATGGGTTCCCATGCCTAAAGCCTTTAGTTCAAAGGGTAGGATCAGCCCCTTCCTGGCCAGAAAGAAGTGCTGAGTTTGATAAGCACTGCTTAGAAAATCTAGTTTCAATTAAAATTACTTATTGAATTAAAAGATACTCCAAACTCAAGAGCAAGAACTGATTTGTAGTGCTGATGAAACTAATATTGCTTCAATCTATAAAACGCTGAATTTGCCATGTACAGGTAGTTCTAACTTTCAATGTTACTCTAGCCTTACTTTGTTCTTGGTTAGTATGAGATGATTTAATATAATCACTTGTTTTACTGCTTAGGATAAAATTAGCAGTGCCTGTCTGACAAAGACATCCTGTTTATAGATGAGAAAAGCACTGTATATGGTTTTGGTTGGAAGTGTTTAGCTTGGAGGATGTAAAATGCCTTATTAAGAAATCGTAGAAACCACACATTTTTCAGCACCATATGAGTATTGCTGAAATGTTGAATATGCATGTAAGTAATTCTTGCAAATCAACTTTGTGAAATTTTCAACAGCATAAATTAGTCTTGGTTTTTCGGAAAAGCTCATCCTTGATTCTGCTATTTTTATTCCTAATCGTACTTTTCTTTAAGGTTTATATAAATAAAATAAATAAAATTGCACTTTTAGCTGTGAGTGACTCTTAAGTGAGCCACACAAACGGCCTTTAATTAGCAATCCGTGTAGCTTCTGCTTCTTGTAGCCAGCAGCGTGATTTGCAGCTGATTTGACTGAGCTGGATCGACATGTATTCCTGCCTTACTCTAATGTGAGAAGACAGAGTAGCCAAGTGTTTATTCTGCTGTTGGTAATTCTCGCAAACTGTGATCTACACCAGCACTCGTTACTACATCTATCAAAAAGTTATGTACACAACGAACCGCAATAACAGTTTTCATACAGTTTTCTGTTTTTTTTTCTCATGTTAAAAGCTCTGTGTGTACACATTTTTCATACTTTACACAGAGTATGTTTTATATATACAGTGTAACCCTGGCGGCATATATTAAAGTTAACTGTTGTCTCTGCCAACTCGCTTTTTTATTGTATTGCCATTTTTCTTCAATGTTGACACAGATGGGTTTGCTGTATTTTAAATGTATGCTATCACTAAAAATTGTTTCATCTTTTTCTTCCAGTGAAATTGTGTCTTTTTTTCTCTAAATACATCCTAATACCAATGTATTAGAGGTGCAACGATACTCGTATCGATATTGAACGTTCGATACAGTGCTTTCGGTTCAGTACGCATATGTATCGAACAATACAAAATTTTTCATTTATTTTATCAACTTTCCTTCTGACGATGCTGTCTGTGTTGAGCGCTCGACAATGCAGCCTAGGCAGAGTAGTCGAACGCAGATTCACTGAGCACAGGGCAAGCTAGCGAGACAGAAGTTAAGCTCTCCTTGCAACATGGCAAATTGAACCTCCCCCACCCTCATTCAGATCTCGTGTTTGGAACTATTTTGGTTTTCATGTGACTTATGACCCTGAAGGTAAGCGTGTCATGGACTAAAGTAAAACAGTATGTTGGATGTGCCACGCAATGCTCAATTACATGGGTGGGAGCTAGTGTGTTAGCACAGTTTGCTCGTTAAGGTGTTGGCCGTCCAGCCCCATGCACGGGGCGATCCACGATTTGCGGTGTTGTGGCGTTAAGGTCATTTCAACGAGATTAACCTGAAAGCACTAGTGGGGAACACAACGAATATGACTGCACATTTACACCGACATCATCCTAGTGCAAAGACAAGTGGAAGCAGAAAAAAAACAACAAGCACGCATGCTACAAACTTTACGCTGTTAGCAGATGATTCTCCTTATGGGGACCTGATATGTTTAATATGCTGCTGAGAGTATATCCCAGAAGAAGCGTATAGTATAGCTTTTATTTTGGAAAGAGCCATTTCTCTGTAATAAACTCTCTTCTCCAAAGATGAGTAATTTCTCAATCAGATATATTTATTTTTTATTACTTTTTTGTTTCAGCAACATTAAATTTAAAAACTGTAATTTTGAGTTAAAATATATATTTATAATTTTAATAAATGACAAATTAAAAAGGCATGAACATTTTTTTTGTATCGAAAAAATATCGAACTGTGACACCAAAGTATCGAACCGAACCGTGAATTTTGTGTATCGTTGCACCCCTACAATGTATGTAAACTTTAGTCAGCAAAACTATAAAGAAGATTTTTTGTCATACTCATGAATCAGAGGTAAAGCAACTTCAGAACATTTTGTTCTTTGTAGACAAAACTCCTTCACAGTTGCTACATGTTTTTCAAACGTTACAGAGAATTTTTAAAAAAAGATCCGATTAAACAGCTGCTGCATTTTTAGGTTCTAATATTTTTTAAGTGTTTCCTTTTAGAATGCAGTTAGCTAAACAGGGAGTTTGAATGTTGTAAGGATCTTTCTTAAGAATCTCCAAAAGTTGATTCTGTTCATCTGGACGTAGCGTTTTGTGGGAGAAACTGCAGGTTTCCCCGATCTTATAAACAGTACATTTGCATAATGACTGAAACCAGCCCAGTGAAGGAACAATGGGTTTAAGAATGTTATTTAGGAGTCACCATTCTCTCCTTACTGCTTATTTACACATTCATGTTCCTGTGATTTATCAAAGAAACACATTTGTACGTGTACTCGTAATACTGCTGGGACATTAAATACTCTAACTAGCACCACTCACCTATCGTTATCCATGGAGAAAGTAAGAAAGGAATTATGAAACAACTTAAGTGGGTTTTTGAAATTCCCATAATCATGTAACTCATGCACACGCTTGTGAGAGGTCTGTGCCATTTATTGCCAGCAATTTATGTGTATTGATAAAATGTTTGTTTTACCATGTAAGTAAATCAACTTTGTAAAACTCTGGAACTGCATAAATGTTACCACAGAGATCATTTCTACAGTTTTTCTGTAAAGACAAACTGTTTTTCTACAGGCTTCTCTTCATATCTGCACCTCTTTCTGCCCCTATAGCAAACAGATAAATATTTGAATGAATCAAAAATCTTATGATAAGAAATATCATTATAAAAATAGGTTTTAATTGTTGTTGTTTTTAATTTCCTTTCACACAAAAAAAAGAAAAACAAGAAAAAAATAAACACTGAAAGTAACTCCGAAAGCAAGCTAAGTGACAGATGGTGTCAAGGCAAAAGGGCATCATTCTCCGTAAGACTGAAGCTATAAAAATCTCTAAAACTCTGCACAGAAATCAGGCCATTGCCACAAAAACAGACCGATTCTGGCAGAAAGACAAGCAGCATTACCCAACCCATTACGTTGCATATGTGATCTGAACAGCAACAAGAGCAGTTTGGAAAGACGTGGAAAACATTAACTTCAGCAAATGCGAGTCCAGCTGACATCCTTGCAGGACAGAGCCAGAGACTCGACTTCTGAAATATCAGCCATCATCCCAGTCTTGTTAAACTGACACAATCATCTGTCTTAGTAAAGACAGGAACAGGGACACGGTGTGTGTGTGTGTGTGTGTTACTTGTGAAAGGTATAGCTGTGAGTGTGTGTTGAGTGTGTGGGAGAGCGAGTATGCATGCCTCCGCCTCACCTATTAACGGCTGTTTCTCTGGTGGTTCTCACCTACTGTACTTCTTTTTCATGAACCTGTTTGTTTGAGGTTTGGAGGTCAAAGCATAATTAAGATGTCAAAACTTTAACACCACATCTGAGTCTCACTTTTTTATTGAGCGTTTGCATCTTTCTCTCCATTTCTTGTTGTCCAGGAGCATATGGAGTGGTGCTCAAGTGCAGGCATAAGGTAAGATAGTATTTCTGATTTCTCAGAGTCTTACAGTATGCCTGGTTTGTTTTATTGTGATGTAAAGTGTTTGGATGGTGGCAAACTTTCACTGAGAAGAATGGTACGGTGATGAAGACTGAAACAAATGTGACTGGTATGATGGTTAAAATACTCTGAAAACTACAATGTCAACAGTGATGTTTCATCCCTCTTTCATCCCTGAAATGTTAGCTAGCGTGTTTTAACCCATTATAAAAGCATACAGTAATGGAGGAAATCCTTTGCTTGGCTCTAAGTCGATATACTATGTAGACAGAAGTGCTGAGCCACCTACACATTATCAAGAGTAGCTGCTCAGTAATGGAAACGGATACCCTGAAGCTCCCAGCTCCCAGTTTTGTGCAGATGTTAATGCCGGAGAAGGTTTGGATGTCTGCAGAGCACTAGCAACTTTTACATACTATGCATCTCAGCATTCAGTGACCCCGCTCTGTAACTCCAGTGGTCTGACCCTTTGTCGCTGAGTTGTAGTGGTTCTTAGACACTTCTCTTTTGCAACGTTATCATTTACAATTGAGGGAGGGAAGAAATTACAACCAGTGAGCTCTGTAGAACAAATCATTCTTTCACAAATGGTTGTAAAGCCAGACTGCATGGCTATGTGCTGGATTTTATACATCTGTGGCAATGGGACTGAAAACAGCTGAAAGATTACCACTACTTTTTTTTCCATATAAAGCGTCTGGTCTGTATTTTTACAACCATATTTCTGTAGCTTACAGTAGGGAGACAAGCTGTATAAGTACAGCTTAGACTTACAGGTCTAATTCATTTAATAAGGAACAGATCTGTTGTTTTCATAGAGAACATTTATTGATGGCTTAGTTTGGAAGATTCTGCTATTGCACAAAATCGACCAGCGAGCAATTATAATGCAAAACGAAATAAAGTTCATTTCGCTTTTCTAACACACCCACAGTTGGTCCATTTGTTTTGCAGACAATGTGCGTGGTCACAAATTTTGAGCTACAGACCACTGTGCTCATTGGCAGATGGCAAAATTTACCTCATGCACACCAACATTTGCAGCCTCACCAAAAGCACATCTCAAAGCTGTGAGGCTATTTATGCTAGGGTACTTATACTTGCAATGCCAAGCAAGTGTTTATCGTGCAAGTTATTATCATTTGCCAATTGTTATAAAACACAAGGTAAAGCTGAGGCAGATGGAACCGTTAGTATTGCATTTATGTCCTAAAAAATAGTGGAGAAAGTGGTTTATTTATCGGATGATGGGATGGATGAATAGACAGGGAATCCCTTCAGAGTGAAAGAATGGTTACAGCCACCTTAAAGGTAGATTAGAAACTTTAATGTCACCACTTGCACATGTGCACCCTCATATGAATCACTTACTTGGTGCTTACTCACTGTGTCACGCTGTAAGCATGAGTCTGAATGTTCTCTGACAGACATTGTTAGATCACGTTGGATTTTAGCGATGACTCTTAAAACAAAGTTATTAAATGTGAGCCATTAATGTACTTTGTATGCATGAATGAAAGGGCTGAAGGTGTGACTCATCCAGCTGTGTCTTACTTAATATAACTGTGCGGTTTTAAGCTTATCTTTAGCTGTTATATGGTCCTATTACTTGTTTCTCTGCAGTCTGTTTATAAAGTAAATGAATTTTCTCAACATGTGAGAACTTTCCAGATCAAAATGATTACATTACATTGTTTGTCTTTTTGACTTGTAATGATTGGGAATTCTCAAACAAAGCTCAAAGACCTTTTTTACACTGTTGAAATTTTGGACTTTAGTCCAAATTTATTAAAACTGCTCTGCAAAACACTAGTGCACATGCAACCAAAGACCGCCTGCAGCTGAAGGACAAATTTTCACAGTGTGACTTCTAATAAGGCTCGCATGTGAATACCAACCAGTCAAAAGGAAATGAGGCAAAATACAAAGGGCCAGTTTTGTAATATTTGAATAAATTTTAGGAATGAAACATTTCCTTCCCAACCACATCAAATCTCTCCTTTTTCTCTTACTGCCATCGTGTGTTTATACTGTCTGCATGGGCTTGTGGGCCAAACAGAAGAGTTGTGCAGTTGGATATGAGGGCAACTGGGTGACTGGGTATTTTGTCGCCATGTCAGGTGGGCGACATACACACCTAAGTTTGTGAATGTGATGAGAACAAGGCGACATGGGATTTTGAAAGTGATACCATAGGGGTGTCTGCTCGTAGGCTTGGGGGTAGCACTGGTGGTTGCCAGTATATTTTTTAATTAATGCCACAATTCACTGGAATATACGACATGCCTCAGGAGGATATTGTCTGATAGATTTTATTGGACCCATCCTACACAATGTAACATTAGGTAAACTTGCATGTTGATTGCTGCTACGCTGTTGAAAGTTATCTGCAAAATAAGTTGTAAGCTAACACACTCATTCAGTTAGCACCTTTTATCTCTACTGGTCATGTTAAACGTGTGCAGTCAGTTATCTTTATTAGAGTTTTTATATTGTCAAATCTGAAAGGCCCCCACGTAGTTCTGTGGTTTGGCATCATGCATATCCATTCAGCATTGTTTCTGTTGTTTTCTATTAGCGCCAAGAACAAGTATAGCCTAATAGTCAAGAAGCGTGAGCAGGTCACAGTGACAGCACAGCACGCTGCTACCTGTGCATGTTGCTTATATGCTGTGAATTTTGAGGGTAAAAAAATGTAACAAATTTACCAAAGACATATTTAATACCTTATTAATTCAGTTAGTAGGAAGTAGGCTGTTATTTCATCTTTCAGAAATAACAAAGCTTTTTGCTACGTGATCATAATTAGCAGCTAAATGTGCTTAAACTTACAGAAGGTAGTTGTGTAGATTAACGCCCTTCTAATGAAATTCTGTCCATTTTTGCAAAGTAATATGTAGCTATAGCTTTCAAGTCAACGTAGAGTTGTTGTCCGAAGTTTACACACATGGACATAGAAGTCGTGGTAACTTTTAAATTTGAATGATTTCTTTAAATTGTTTTTTTTCCAGGGTGAATGATTGTTGTTGCTGTATGCTTAATGACTTTACAAAACAATTTAAACTTTCTCTAATTGGCTGAAGGACAAAAGTATACATACAGGCTGAACTATAGGTTTCTGAGTCATTTCTAAACAACAACAGAGTCCAAGAAAATCAGTTCAAACAGTTTACATAAGTACAACTTATTTGGATGTGTCAACACTTCGCCAGGGTCTGAAAAAGGACCCAGACTTTTACCCTCCAATGAGAAGAAATGTGCAGATGTTCAAAAACAACCCAGGAACTGCTGAGTCTCAAGGCTGCTATGAACTGGAAACTGCTGAAACACCAGTGTCGCTGTCCACAGTAAAGCCAACGAAGAAAGAAGCTGCCCAAATGGACAAGCCAAATGCCTTCTGAAGAAAATTTTATGGTCACACGAGACAAAGACTAAGATTTTTGGACACAGTGACAAGAGTAAAGGTGAGTATCTCAGGCCTAAGAAGACTATAGCAACTATCAAGCATGGTAGTGGTAGCATCATGCTTTGAGGGAACAGTGGATGGAATAATAAAGGCAGACTACCTCCAAATTTTTAAACTTCAGCCCAAATCAAGAAAACTTGGACATAGTTGTATGTTCCAACAGGAGGACAATGATCCCAAACACATCAAAACGGGTTCTGGAATTAATAAATCATTCTCGTTAACATAGGCTTCTGGAATGACTTTCCCAAAGCCCTGACCTCAGCTCTACTGAGAATTTTTAGAATATAACCAACTAACTGTGCCAAGAAGAGTGGTCAAATATCCAGCCAAAATATGCAGCGTTATTGAAGGTAGTTTATGGCTACCAAAGCGTCTGCTTGACTTACAACTTGCTAAAGGATATTTAACCAAATATTAATGTGAGTGTATCCATATATATGTGTGAGCCTGTATGTATACTTATAACCCTTTGTGGAGGAAATGCAAAAAAAATTCAAACTGCACTCAATTTCTTTTTTTTCCCCTTTTTTTGGTGAATGTGGTGACTGTGAATGTATGACTGCAGCTGTAGTTAACGAAAAAAGTTCAATATTTGCCTCTTAAATAAAGCAGTACTTAGTGTAAAAGCAAATTTTGTTACTGTTAATTCAAATGATTACGGTAATTTCTTATGAATGACAATTGTGTTACGTAGTACTTCGTTCACAACCACTAATTACTCATTAATAAAAACGGCACCTAATGTCTAACCCAACTTTGTCTAAAGTGATGAGCTTGATGTTCAGAAAACATGATTTTCAGTCAGTGGTTTTAATTAGTTTTAGTTAGTGTGATTGTTTATTTACGATTTTTATTTATTAAACCTTTAAATTCACAATATAGTCTTCTCCAATAAATCTCACCTCTTTTTACATGGTGCAGTACAATAACCAGACAGCCCATGTGAAAGTACGATAGAGACACAGTGGTTTGGATTGATAGTCAAGTATTTTCCATTCGTCTTTTCAGATTTTTGTATTTTATGTGTTCATTGATCAGGCTTATTTAGGGCTTTTCCAGGCTTTTGAATCAGTCTTAGGCAAGTTGACTGCCGGTATGCTGAGTGGAGCACTGATGTTTTAGAAAGCAGGAATAATGCTGTCAGCTACAAACAATGCAGCTATTCAAGCACATTAGTCAATAAACTTGGAAGCAATCTTGGAATATAAAAACATCTGTGGATGAATCAGCATGTTCCAATGAACACACACACACACACACACACACACACACACACACACACACACACACACACACACATTGGTATCCTGGCTTGGTCAGAGAGGAATGGGGTTAATGGCGGATTACAGCAAATATGAGCACCTGTATTCAGACATTCATTAATAAATAGACCTTAACGAAGAGCTTAATTACACTGAAACTAACAAAGGGGGCCCTTTTTGATAAGCACTGATGTGGTTTACATGTGAAACACATTGCTCCACGCTGTGCCTGTTGAAATAAATTTTCGGGGCTTTCTTCAATATAAACACTAAAGCAAATTTAAAGATTAAAGAAGCTAAATTGCACATTGTTTTTAAAGACACTTTGCGCTTAGATGTGCAGAAACATTGAAATTGCCATCTGTTTAGTGACAGTTTAAAGTTACTTGACCTCCTTATGTGTTTGGATTCTATGTGTCTATAATTTGTACTTTTTTGATATTGTCAGTGCACACAGAATAGGTTTGTAGCTATTTTGTGATTTTTATTTTTTTTTAAATTGTCCTCAATGTTTCGGTTGTTTTTAACAGACAGATAATTGAATGTTTTTGATAACTGAATGTTTAAAGGCAGACTTAGCATTGAGTACTCAGGATTGGTTGGTGTTTTCCCTGTAGTCTATTTTCCTACATACCATACAGTCTGAGCATGTTTCATCCAATATATCTTATCATTATGACGTCCTTACTTTCAAAAAAGCCATAAATTATACATATTGAGTGACATTCTGAATATGCATATACTTGCATTCTGAGAACATGAACAAAATGACACTGTAAGTAGAACACAGTGGTTAGGCAGGAAGTTGAAATTCAAAGAGGGACAGATAAAAGAGAAGCTAGAAGAAAAATCTGGGAACCAGATGTATTAACATGCAGGATGCAGCTGAATGTAAATTTGGACAGCGCCTCATCTCTTAAGCATATTGGCCTGTTGTGGAGGAAGGCTTAAGTTTTTTGGCTCTTTGTACTGTCTTTGTGCTCTAAAGATAAACCCTGCATTTGTGAGAGAAATGTTTGTCTACCCGTTATGGCAGAATCCTAATATGTCTAAGAGACACAGAGAAATGCCAAAGCATAGTAAATCCCAGTCGAATTAAAATAAATCTTTTTGGTGGCTGTAGCTAAAGAGGTAAGGCAGGTAATCTACTAATCAGAAGGTGACTGCTTCAGTCCGCATGCCAAATATTTTTGAGCAAGATACTAACCCCAAGTTGCTCTGATGCATCCATCAGAGTGTGAATGTTAGAAAGAAAGCACTTACGTATAGAAAAAAGTGGTTTGGTGAATGAGGCGAGTTGTATAAATGTGCTTTGAGTGCTTCAGTAGAGTAGAAAAGCACTGCATACAGTAAGAACCAGTCCATTTACCATTTACCAGTAAATTACTTTCCAGTGGTTATTGGTACTGTATGTATTATTGTATGCACTTTAGTCAGACACAAAGTGAGAGACAGAGCAGGAGAGCAAAATACCACTAGAGCATAACCATTACTCTCCAAGGTTTATTGTACTGTATTGATTACTCCATAAAAACCATTCTGAGTCATTAACTTTTAATTAAATATGATGTGCATAAAATATCTGAGGGACTAGTGAGTGATAATAGTGACTTTTAAATTCCAA
>NW_005187796.1:300474-310493 GCF_000239375.1 Pundamilia nyererei | reverse complement strand
ATGATTTTAAAAGATGACCTTTCTTTACACTGTGGTGTGTGTGTGTGTGTGTGTGTGTGTGTGTGTGTGTGTGTGTGTGTGTGTGTGTGTGTGTGTGTGTGTGTGTGTGTCACAAAGTCCACTCTGGCACAAGAACAGTTAATATTTCCATGCTTGCATAGCACAAATGAAACAGCTAATAACATAGCATATCTTTAAAATTCAGTATTTTTCTGTCACAGACTTTTTTTTTCTTTCTCTGGACCACAGATTTGTTGTTTTCAGCAAATCTCCATTTCATAAGAAATTAAATACCAGCTGTCAAAGTGTGGGTATGTTAAACTGGGTATTGCTTCCCTTCCTCTGGGTTACTAAGAAGTGACATGTGACATGTTTCTCATTTATATGACAGTGTAGGGATTCATTTTCACACACACTTGGAGCCAAAGATTCAGACCATTGCAATAAAAGCTTTTTGGCTTTGCTGCAAGAGAGCAGTTATTTTTACTTTTCTCAGCTGGAAGCAGGGCAAAAGAGAAAAGGGTAGCTGAGGGAGAGAGACAGAGAAGCAATGTGTGAATGTGTGTGCGTGCACGATGGAGAGAAGGAGATGCAGAGGGATGTATCGAACAGGGAGACTACGCTGATGGTAAATGGGTCACCCTGTTAGGAGTCTTCAGCAGACCTGCGTGTAGTTAAGAGAATCATGCCTGCAGGCTGTATGTGCTGGGCTAAAACCTTACCCGGTGACACAGGAACTGTACAAGGAAGGAATTAAATGCATTTTAAATGTATGTTCATTTGTAAATTATATATGCTTCACCTCACAGTATGCATTTGATGGCACATATAATTAGTCTAGTGAACGTGCGCCAGCGTTTGTGCAATGTTCCGCCACTTTATGCAAGTGTTTTTATTAGCGTATGTGGGTGTGTGCATAGAAGCTTGTGTTATCTTGAATTTGTGTTTTTGGAGTGACAATAGCACAACCTACACAGCCAGTGTTTCCTGGTGCCTATACAGGATCTCAGTGCAGTGCTGGAGGGCTGAGAGGACTTGTTAATTAATTACTGGTAGGCGACCAGCAGAAAATTGATCAGTGACTCTTTGATAATTGATTACTTGTTTAAGTGGTTTGTCACATTACAGTCCCATTCATTTACTGGTTATAGATTCTCACGCGGGTTTTACTTGAATTTCTCCGTTTAAAATCTTTGTGATCAGAACCTGATGTGTTAATTTCACTTTTCAATCCAAGCAATTTGAAAGCATAATAATAATTGTAAGAAAAAGAAAAAACTAGAAAACAAAAAGACGTACATTTCTCAGGAAATTTTGAGTGTCCCAATGCACCAGCTGGCCATGAAGATGTCACCACAAGTAAGAGCTAACCAAATAATAGCTTTGGGGAAGCTGTAAGACATTTTAAGGTCAAGATTTAGGTAGCCAAACATAAATAAATAAATGAATGAATAAATAACCGTGGATAAAAAGAAACAGGTGTGGAATGGTCTTTAGAATATGGAAGGAATTTTATTCTGAAAGTCTAAAGCTTTTGCAGGCATCCTGTTTTTACAGTAGTAGTCGTCATTGAAAGAATAAAACCCACTATCCTTTTCAACCCTGAAAAGAAGCTTTACTATTTGCAAGCTTTTATTTTGACAGTCTAGTACTATTTAGCTAGTCTTTTTAGAAATGAGAGACAAAGTGTAGACATTTGTCTCTCCCATGTCCATGTGTGAAGGAGACAGGAAAGAAGCGTATTAAAATGGAATTTGGTTATTGAGTAGGTCTTATTTTGAAAGGCCACATTTTTTAAACATATCCTGCTTAAACCACTATGGCATCCACACAATAGTCCATTATATTCATGCATTACTGTAGCGAGTTTACATCACAAAATGAAGTACCTTGAGCCAACTGTTGTTGTGATTTGGTGCTATATAAAAGAGAAAAAAAAGAATTGAATAGCTCATTATATACAGAAGAGCCAGCATCATTTATGAGCCCCAGCAACTGGCTGCAATATTTGTTGTTTGCAAGCTTTTATTATGAAGGACACACTTTGCTTAGAGTCTGATTTTGAAGGTGAATCAAAATTTAGACAGTCTGGATCATCTTCCCTCTCTTTGCCATCCTTACAGCAACACTTATTCAGTCCAAATGACATCCTGATGTCCTTGCTGTAGATCCTGATGAGATATATCAGTGAGTCAATGTCTCACTTGCTCCTGGCATACAGCTTGATGCCATCCATGTACAGGAGGTGGCAGATGGTCATTCAACTCCTGAATGTGTTTCTATAACCACTTGCTGTGATGAGCTGGCTGAGGGTGTTGAGGCCTATACAGCACAGCAGCAGGAACAGTGTATCACCTTGATATAATCTGAACTTTGATGGTGACTTGTGCAGTTAGCATGGAGTTGTTGTCTTCCAGAGATTCATTCAGTACCTGATGAAGGCTATTAGTACACCATTAATCTTTTATAGCACCAAACACTCCCGTAGTCCATGTAAGGCACAGGCTTTCTTGCAGTCAGTCCAGGCAGTGCTCAGGTTGGTCTGCCTGGTCTTAGAGTCTCTGACTCTATTGGTGAAAGGGTCTTTGGAGAGCAGGCCGTTTGTTCTTTTGAACTCTGCTTCTCTGCTTTATCTCTTCAGACTAGTAGCCAGAGGTGTGAGACTCTGTTTGGCAGTTTTGAGAGCCTCAGTTACGGAAATTTTGTACTTATCCATGGGCTGCTGGCAGTGGAGATAGTAACTATGGCGGTGTTAACATCGTCAGATAGGATTTTGTTAATGAGCCCCAGATGTTGTACAACTGTCTTGAGTCTGGCTAGTCTCGACTACTGCTCGGTATTGTTCCTTTTGAGTTGTCTCCTCGGGATCCTCAGCTCACTAACTGCTTCCTTCTTTTGACGTTAAAGCACTGAGCTATCGGCTGCTTCTTGGTCAGCATGACCTTCTGCTCATCCATAGGTTGTACCTCTTGGGTCAGGGGGGCATTTAAGCTTTGCTTTTTTATGTACTTTGTGTGACTTGTTTAAATCAGCAGCAGCAAATTAGCCAAGGTGAGGCTATTTTGGAGTGTGCTGACATATCTGTGGTTTCAAAGGTAAATCAGTGCAGGTCAAAGAGCCCACACATGAGCACAAGTATCATCAGCGCTTTAGATATTGCTACCACAGAGCTCGAAATGTCCCATATGGTGCATGGCTGCTGGTGTGTGTGTTTTTGTCTGTCTAGTAAACACTGTAAAGCTCCCAGTTTGCTCTTCAGATTTTTCCCCCCTTGGCTAAAATCTCTAACTTTACTCTGAGGATTAAGTGCTGTCAGAGCTGTAAATCCTTGTTGTTTCATTTCATTTGCCTCTCATGTAAAAATCTCTAAACAGACAACTTTGTACTGAAATAACGCACAGGCAGTCAAACGATTTGTTTGTGTGAGCAAAAGCACTACAAATGACGCATAGCTCATCATCACGCTGGCTTTTCCCCACACTGAGGCCGATTCTGTTGCCTATTCCACAGAAAACAAAAGAACAATAGCGGGACACAAGAGCGGCCAAGGACACTGCCCAGTATGTTGTAATTCTCGTAGAGCCTCTGGGTATAGCATCAACACCAAATAGACAAACAATGTCATGTTGACTGCAACAAGACTTTTTGCTTAATGTTGTGACATGCACATTTGCTTTGTATGATTTTATATGAGGTAACACATGTTGAGAGACACTGTATCACTAGTAGCTTTAGCTTCAACACAGACGCTAAATAAAACAATTAATTCATGCAGCGAGAAGGACTGTGCTAGAGTCATGGAGATTCCACTTAGTCCTAAAATTGCTACTTTCTTTCAACAAAGTAGGCCTGGTGTTTGATTTTCAGTGAAAAAAGTTAGGCTGTTGCATTATATGACTGCAATATTATTGTATGTAGGGGAAATGTAATCACCTAGCATCAAACAAGCTGGCACACATGTAAATCACTGCGTTTACCTCTGAAAAATCATGCATTTTCCATCCAATAGCATGCTCCAGTCCATACAGTACAGAGTCAAGTTCCTATGGTATAGACTGAGGGTCCATCCTTTTGCAGTAGTTGCTAAGAGGCTTTTTAAAGTGTGCTTCTGCTGGGCCATGGCAGTCTAGCAGCAGCAAAAATCTGCGCTTGTGTTGTAAAAATTCAGCAAGGTCAATCAAGCAACCTGCAAGAAGCTGAAGGAGGCCTAAGAGCGTTTTAGCTATGCCAAAGAAGTGCTGTTTTGTCTGTCCGTGTGTATGTGCGGACTTGTGTGCATATGTGTGTGAGAGAGATAGCCCTGAGTAAAATAACTGAAATGAGAGCACCAGCATCGCTCTTGTTTTGGCACTGCCACGGCAACTTTTCCTTCTTAATGTTAGGAGTGGGCAGGAGTGGAATTTAAATGTCCTCTCTCTTTCTTTTTACCTTTTTTTGTCGTTGTTGTTCTGCAGATACTTTCTATTTCTTACTTCTTCTTTGATCTTAATGGTCTTGTGTCGTATAGGTCTGGTTGTTGAGGTGTTTGTCTTTGTCTTGGTAAGTGGCTTGATTTGACTTTTATCCTCATGTCTTCACAGGAAACCAATGAGCTGGTGGCGATTAAGAAGTTCAAAGACAGTGAAGGTGAGTGGAGTGAGCCAGGAAGTTAGGAGAGAAGAGAGGAGCTGCTGTCTAATTTCTGCTGCTTTAATTTCCGAACAGAAAATGAGGAGGTCAAAGAGACCACTCTTCGGGAGCTGAAGATGCTTCGGACACTGAAGCAGGACAACATCGTCGAGTTGAAGGAGGCTTTTCGGAGGCGGGGGAAGCTCTACCTCGTCTTCGAATATGTTGAGAGGGTCAGTTCAGCGACTGCGTCGTTATCATTTGACTTCGCACACGTTCCTCCTCTCTGCTCTGCCGTATCTAGATTCCTAGCCTACTTCTAAGTTTCAGGATTTTGAGACTGCTCACTTAAGCATTAAAAAGTGTCGCCATGGCAACATATGAACTATGCTGTTGGTGAGTAATGGTATTCCCCACTGTGTTGCCAGGGTACCCGGCCAAGTGTTTATTTTATGACAGGTTTTATTTTCATGCTGTACTCTAGTGATTTAGCATGGTGTCCCCTCTCACCCCCTGTCAGGGCTAAAATAAAAAAAAGAAACAAAAAAGAAATTAAAGGTTAACACCATTAATATTTTTAGAGCACACTTTCTAACAGGGAATTTCTTGCACCTTGCAGAATATGCTGGAGCTACTAGAGGAAATGCCCAACGGTGCTCCACCTGACAAAGTCCGCAGCTATATTTACCAGCTCATCAAAGCCATCAACTGGTGTCACAAGAATGAGATTGTGCACAGAGGTGAGGAAGTGTCACCCGGTCTATTGTCACATCTGGAAATCACACTTTTGTGATTCAATAATGATTCAAAAAAGGAGGAATTCAGTTCAAATTATGAACTGAACCAACATGAGCATGTTGGTTGAGCCTTTCCACACATCAAGAATAGTTTGCTAAGACAAAGTACTGTCATAGGAGGGAAACTGAAGCTGTAAAAAATGTGTATTGTTGTCTTGTATTCATGTTACGTATTCATGTAGTAGGACAGCATTTGAAGCATATTGTTAATGCCTTGTTTTTCTTCCAGATATTAAACCAGAGAACCTCCTTATCAGCTCTGAGGATGTTCTCAAACTTTGTGACTTTGGTGAGTCTTCTTCGTTTTTTTACAGCAGCCAGCCATGTGTCACGGTGCTGTAAGGATTTAGAGTCTGTGTGCAAGGCAGTAAAAACTCCCAGACCATGCACATTTTGCTGCTCGAGTGATGATAACTTCTTTTAAAATCAAGCAAACTCTTTAACACAGTAAATCGCTTTCAGCTGCCGATTGATTGTGATTATTTGAGTTTTTGCAGTTATCTCCGTGATTGCATTGTGCCCATTTTGGTTTTTTGGGCTTAGTTCGGTGTGAAAAATCCCACCATTAATTTGTCACCTTGTAAGTTGTATATCAGAAGGATCAATTCTGCCATTTGGGAAGCAGCCAAGCAGCATTTCAAAGTGCAGCCTGCTGGGTTTTAACACAATTAATCCGCCAAAGAAGTCCAATTCTGTAAAACACTAATAAAGTGCATTGATATGACACGTCTTTGCCATTTTACTGTTTTCCAGGTGTGTGTTTTACATTAGCGTCAATATCAGCAGGGTCACATGGTTAGTTAGCGTTGCATAATTGGCTAATGCAATGCTATTTAGTCAGCTGGGGTGAGATTTGTTTGTTATTCACTGTTGGAGCTGGCGTTCTGTTTATTGTGACTTTTTTATGATTAAAATGGACTCTCTGTACGACACTTTTCCAAAGCACAGTCTCCAACTGCCTGCAGTGACATAACTAATTAGTTTGATCACATGGGAAGACCGTGTTGTTACTAAGCTGTCCAAATTACTTGAACACTGAGAGTCCTTTTTTTGTTTTTTAATTGATCTTTGAAAGAGTCTAAATTGTATATTATCACACTTCAGTGTGATGGCTGTGTAACATACAGAATCAGGTGTACGTGATTTATTGAATATCTGTTACTCTGGCTCAGGTTTTGCTCGTAACCTGTCTGAAGGAACAGATGCCAACTACACTGAGTATGTCGCCACAAGGTGGTACCGCTCACCTGAGCTGCTGCTGGGGTGAGTTCCTGTGTGTGCATCTGCGTGTGCATGTCTGTGCATACATGTATATATGCAGGAGCTGAAGTGAGAAACATGAAGCGAAGGAAAGAGCACACAGCACAAGATATTTTTCTGTGTTTTTCCACAGAGGGTATCAGCTTTTCTCTTGTGATACCACCGTACCTTAAACAAAATAACACAGTACTGGTCTCATTTTCTCAGCTAATACTCATGTTTAATGTATCAGCTCGTGCCTACAGCCTGACACGAATAAATGCAAGTTATAGCAGAAATCTTATTATATCAAAGCAGCTTTAAATAGAGATCTCATCTCATTACAAACTGAGGCCAAACTTTCCAAAGATCCCAAAAATGTCCAGCTGCATTTTCTGGAATAACACGAAGAAGAAGAAATGAACACGATTTTAAACTGTTTAAATAGGAGGCCAGTAAAAATAGACTTAAAGTGTCTGGGCTAATGTGAGACTTATTTTATTGCATATGTACCAGCATGCATTCATCAGTATAAATAAAATGTACCAAGAAAATATCCCCGACACCATTGACAGGTAGGAAGGATCCATGCTTTCATGATGTTTATGCCAAAATACTACAATCTGAATGTCGCAAATCAATCTTCTGTTCTAGTGAGTTCATGTGAACTGTAGCCTAATTTTCTTGTTCTTAGAAGAATGACAACCAGTGTGATCTTCTTCTTCAAGATTCAGCATATTGTGAGGTGTTCCTCTGCATACCTTGTTTGTGGTTATTTAAGTTACTATCAGCTCTAAGCAGCCTTGCCGTTCTCCTGTGGTATAAACAAGGGGTTTTTGGTGAGAGAGCTGCTGCTCAGCATTTTTGGACCACTCTGTAAACCCCAGAGATGGTTGTGTGGCAAAATCCCAGAAGATCAACAGTTCCTTAAACATTTTTCCCCCATTCTGATGCTCAGTTTGAAATTCTGCAGCTCGCCTTGACCATGTCGACGTGCATAATTGCATTGAGTTTCTGCCATGCGATTGGCTGATTAGATATTTACATTAACAAGCAGTTGAATAATTTTTTTTCCTAACAAAGTGGCTGATGAGTATGTGTAAAAGACACTGGAACTATAGATTTTTTTCCTTTTAGAGTGAATCTATTGTCCAAGCAGCAGGCAAATCAGTAAATATGAAAATCTTGTAAAATTACTCTTAAAAGAAAACTATTAATGGATGTTCAGAAATGAAGTCTGTGCTTTCACTGTGTCTGCAAATAGGCTGTTTTTGTTTCCTTGTAAAAAGCGGGCTTTCTCTCGAACAGCTCAAAAACCGTACTGAACACGATTTCATCTTTTTAATTCGTCCTATATTCTTTTGTAATTTAATGAAAATTGACAAACCAATTTCATTTTTAATTAGTTCACTACTGAAAGCGATGTATTCATTCCGTTCAGTCTAAGAGACCTCAGCTGTAAAAGCTAGTTAAATATGATTCGACATGCTCTATATCTGGACTTTTACATGACACAAACACTCCCAAATCCCCAGTAAGTCTAACTGGATTGTGTTTATTTGGGTTTTATTACATCTGGGCAAATATAATAAACATTACTGCATTATGCTGAATAAAAGTTGACAAAACACAAAAGTTGACTGATTATTGCCTGTATGATAACTGTCACCCACTTAGTGAGCTCTAACTGCATCTCTGTGTGTTTTTGAGCACGAAATTAAGCTAACAAACCTTTTTTTTTATGTAATTTCACTGTAAAAATTTTCATTTCATTTCATTTCTTTAATTCAGATGGCTGGAAAAACAGTCAGTGATTCATCTGCTGCATTATGACATGAGCCACCATGCACACACCATACCCACAGATCAAATTTCACTTTCCTCGTGGACTTCTCTTGCCGATGTTGTTTTGGTGCTTTTGCTGCATTTAATGTCCATTCTAGCTTGGAGACAGCTGAACGTCATCTAGCCTCGGTTCTGTAGCCTGATTTAGTAAATGCCCTGGAACATTTATTGAGACAGCGTTTGAATGCCGCCCACTCAAATACTCTCTCCCTCCAACACCACCTCTCCTCTGCTTCTCTGCTGCCAGATCTCTCACCATTTCTCACCAGACTTCTCAGCTCTCTTCCCTCAGAAATGACCATCTTCTTTATGAGCTTCTCCATCAGAAACACAACATCGATCGTTTTATTTTAATTGCACCACCTCCGTGAATTCTATCACCCCCGCCTCGCTGTCATCCCTCTCATAATCGTCTCCTCTTCATTCGGGGACTTGGTTTTTACCCTTTTTCCTCGCCATTTTCATTTCCTCTCTCATTATTATCACCCTACCGTCTAATTAACGAGGTCTTTTTGCTGTATTTGATGATTACATATTTGTCTGTTTTTCTCCGTCTCAGGGCTCCTTATGGAAAGGCGGTGGACATGTGGTCGGTGGGGTGTATCCTCGGGGAGCTGAGTGATGGACAACCCTTGTTTCCAGGGGAAAGCGAGATTGATCAGGTTGGTGAGCCGAAACAAGGGTGAAGCGTATAGCTAATTAAACAGGCTGACTGAAAAACAGAAATAGCTTTTGATGTAAATAAATCAAAACCTCACATTTCAAAGTCCTACTGTGTGATGTTTAAGGTGGGCTGACAGGTTTTATCTATTTATTTCAGATTGTTATAAAGGGAACAGGCATTCATAATATTTGACGCTTATGCACCTGACAGAACGCCCACTTTGGTTTCTTCTCTGATATAATAAAACAAAAGAAGAATTACTGAGAGTCCTCGTGTAAAAATCACAGTTACAGGGGCTTTTTTGGACTTCACACCTGGGCAAGAGAAATTTCAATTGTGTTGTCGGAAATAAAGCAACTGGGAGACAACAGAGCGAGCGGGGGGAGATCTCAGAGATGGTGATGAGCGCTAATTTTGGAAATTTAATAGCAAGTCAAATTAAATTTTATTCATCCCCAAATCACAAGTTTGTCCAACAGAGCTCTGAGATCTGAGATCTGTGCACCAGAAGAAACTGTCTCTCTGTTAGCTCGCACACAACCCATCGATATATCGAAGAAAGAAAATGTATTAACACAAATAATCTGTCTCAGGCCTGCCCTCAAACACTTTATGGATTATGTGCCGTTCCACCAAGTTTAGTAGGAAATTTATGGAAACAATGTGCATCACTTTCAGGTCAGTGCACCTGGGCTGGTGCTCTCATTTAAAGCACTTTCGTTGATTGGACAGCATGCTGTGTTTAACCATCTAACAACAGGTGTATCATTTATGACACTGTGGTTTTGAGTTTTTCTAACCTCTGATGAAGATCTAAATAAATTGTACACAATAATTCTAAGCAATAACACCCAGAAAGAATTATA
>NW_005187796.1:296800-300323 GCF_000239375.1 Pundamilia nyererei | reverse complement strand
TTATGCAATAGTTCCATTGCTCCGAAAGGCACCAACACCACAAACATGGCCAACAGGTCAAGTTCGGTGAGTTGAATTATCAAAGGTGAGGCTTAGCAGAACGCTATCAGCTGCAGCTGTTGCCTATGTTAGCAAAACAGCTATCATTTATAAAGTGGACGGTATTTTATCCAGCTCCTTTATTCACCGTAACCTGACACAACCATAAAGGGATTTGTCTCCTCCCAGGATTGAACTGGGAAACTGTACTTATTAGACAAATGAGTATATTATTATACCACTAAATATTTACCACACACAGTTTTTAAGAAAAAGCTTTTTTTTATATCAGGGTGTCAACATGCTTTTTTAAAAATTGCTGTTAAATTGAGTTTTTACCCAGGACTGAAGAGAAACTAAGATGCACATGTTTGCAGATAGGCAGGTAGGAGAGCAAGGGGCAGGAAGAAGAATCACCAGCACCATTATAGTCTGGGAACACGGGGCCCCGGGGGCCCAAAGTTTAATCAGGGCCCAGAGTGTCCCAGCAGATCATCATATGCGTCAAGATGATCAAAATGATTCAAATCACCTGTCAGCTGTATTGCGGTTGAGCAGTGTGTCATTTATATGTATGATACTGTAAAATATAAATCCATGATATATGGCTTTACAGAGTGTTTCTCCTGTCGGTTTGATTTTAGAATTCACATCTTTAATGTTTCGCTTTCACCACTCACGTGAACATTATTTTACTCGGCAGAAAGCAGCTGCTGAAGATTGTGCTGAATCAGGTTGACGAAGAGTGTGATTGGTTCCTCCTTGTCTTAAATGTGCACATCGTCAGATTTGTTAGGTAATAAAACATCGCTGTTGGAAATGTGTAACAATAAAAAACTATAATGGAGAACAAAATGAGCTCATCATCTGTTCCCTAGTTGTTCTGCCACCTTCGATCGTGTTACATGATTTTCATCAGTTTGCCCGACTGTCACAGAAATGTGCTGTAGATGCTCTGCACTTTTTTTTTTTTTTGAAGCTTTGGAAACTCCTTGTCCACAAATACATCTTGAAGTGAGATTATTTGAAGTGGGATTAACTGCTGTTTACAGAATCAAGAATGAACTTTGATGCTTGAGATCTGCATATATCTTTTACAAACTTGCGTAAATATTAAAAGAAAAATAGAATAAAGGGTGTTTTTAATGATATTTCTCTCTTTTTTTGTCTCCAGCTTTTTACCATTCAGAAGGTTTTGGGGCCACTTCCTGCAGAACAGATGAAACTCTTCTACAACAACCCTCGATTTCATGGAATCAGGGTACAAAATATTAACTGTGCTTGAATTCTTCTCTACTTTTTCATCTCCTTTCTCCTCGCCCTCCTCTTCTGTTTTTTTTTTTTTTACCTCCTTTCCTTCTATCTCAGCTTTGTGTCAAATCTCTCTCTCTTTTGTGGCAGTGTTCCCAGCACCATGACTGAGTGGATTGCTATGACTCATGAGATAGGTGGTTGGTGTTCAGTTTAGCAGCAAGAGAAAATGCCCCAGAGGGACGATCAGGACTTGTGTGTGTGCTTGTGTGCATGCGCACGCTTTGTAGTTTGTTCAGCGTGATCCGCTGATAGATTTCTGTGTGATTTGAAGTGAGAGCTCCTTTTATTTTATTTTTTTACTGGCAGCTACATAAACTGTGCATTGGAAATCACAATAGTAATCTTTAATGCACAGAAAGTTTGCGTTGGTTATGAATTTGATCCAGTGTTTGTGTCTTTGTGCTTCTGCCAGTTTCCATCAGTTACTCATCCTCAGACTTTGGAGAGACGTTACCAAGGCATCTTGAGTGGTTTGATGTTGGATTTGATGAAGGTAAAATGCCAAGAAACATTCCAACTCTCACACAAGAATAAGAATTATTGATTAGACTGCTATATCATATATGAAACCTGAGACAGGGGTCACTAAAAGCATGCCTTTTTCCAATCAGAATCTGTTGCTGCTCAACCCTACTGAGCGTTACCTAACAGAGCAGAGTTTGAACCATCCAGCCTTCCAGCCTCTGAGGCAGGCAGAGAGAGAGAGGCCTCCGCCTGCTTCTCCCAACCCGCCACGCTCCTCCAAGAGAAAAACACACCATCATGGAGAGAACACGGTTCCTACAAGGTTAGAAAGCAATCCTTTATTTCAGGCTTCTGCCAGAGTGTCTACATGCAGTCGTCTTACATAGCCCAGATTGGATGTCTCTGTGTTAACACTGGAACTAATGCTGTGTTATAGTGACGGACTTTTCATCACATCTAATGTCAGATACTGTTTGTATCTGATTACATCAAGATTTAGTGTTTCTTTATTTTTTTAAAACCAATGCCGTTTTAGTGTTTGTTTTTGTTTTTGTTTTTTTTCATTTTAATATCCCAGCCCAAGTTGAAAGCTGCAAAGCCAGTTTAGCTCACTGAGTTGAGCAGGCAACCACATGCCATATGGATGAGAGTGACCAGCCTGGGTTCGAGTCTGACCTGCAGCACTTTGCTGCATGTTTTCCTCCTCTCTCTCGCTCCCTCTGCTTTCCTGTCATTTCTTCACTGTATCTGTCAATAAAGGCCAAAAATAAGAATTTGATCAGAACCACTGACGGCACATGCAGTATTAATTTATGCACAACTCTCTTTAGTTCCTGCATTTCTCTTTTCAGCCATTCTGCTGAAGATTTGCTGCTGTGCTTGTGGTCGTTGTCATGTTGGTTGACCAGGTTTGCATCGGGCTTTAGCTATCAGACCTCAGGTTTGACTCCTGATTACTTTAGTATACAGAGGAGTTCATGGTTGTTAAGACTGTAAAACAAGCTCAACAAGCTCAAATCATCACCACTACACCACCGTGCTTGACAGTTAGCATAAAGTGTGTTTGGTTTTCGTCAAATGTGGCGTTGTGCGTAACAACTAAACATCTCCACTTCGTTCTTCTCTGTCCAAAGGACATTGCTTCAGAGGTCTTTGTTTAGATGCGACTTTTCAAAGCAAAGCTGTGCTGCCGTGTTTTTTTTCGAGACAGGAACCTCGATCTTGGCACCATTTCCTGTTCAGGCAACTATTCAGTCTGTCTAATTGTAGTGTCGTGAACTTTAACCTGCTCACAGAGGGCTGTAGAGTCTAAGATGCAGCTCTTGGGTTTTCTTGAAATTCTCTGTGAACTGCACAGTCTGACCTTAGAGTGAGTTTGCTGGGATGTCCACTCTTGGCAGCCATCTGAAATGTTTTACACTTGTGAGTAATCTTTCCCACTGTATAGTGATGAAATTCAATTAGTTTGGAAATGGCCTATAAACTTTCCAATACTGATGGCCAGAAACTGTTGTTACTCTAAAATAACGCATACGCTTAAATGCTCGCACCTTCTGATGTTCAGTTAATCAAGTGCATTTCATTAGACCCCGGCTGCTACTTACCCTACGAATTCCTATGGAAGCAGTTCGAGTGTATTTGGCTTTTCGAACACTGTATCTGCATTTTGATTTAGTTTTTCTTAAACAGATAATGACACAGTGTC
>NW_005187796.1:273557-296535 GCF_000239375.1 Pundamilia nyererei | reverse complement strand
GCAAGAATAGTTACACTTTACGTAAACTACTTTGGTTCTGACACCATGCTGACAGGAAAATCATATAGATTGATTTAATAAGATGCTTTTTCTGGTGCTTGAAAGTTACACTTTTAGTTCTCTGACCAAGATACAGCTCTCGATGATGGATCATCAAGGCTGGTAAAACTACATCAAACTAATAAGCCACGAATCAAGGTCTTAGAAACCGGACAGATCAGTGTTTTTTTTTTGGGGGGGGGGGTTATTAAAAATGAATTTTTTAAATATATTTTTAAAGTAAAATAGTATAGCTATTTAAACTTTTTGTAATGTCATATAGGAAACTTTAATAAACGGTTGTAATATTTGTATAAGAGATTATTTTCAATTTAAAAACATAGACTGTCATATCCAGATGGTGTTTTTGGTTTACAGCGGTAAATATTAGAACACCATGCTAAACGGCCGTCCCTCTGCTCCTACAGGAGTCACACTAAGAGTTCAAGCCGTCGTTCCAATAGCAAAGAATGTTCCAGCCTCCCTCGCCACGGAGACCTCCATCACCTCGGGAATGAGAGTTTCCTCAACGGCAACAAACCGGCACCATCCAGTTTAAGTCCGACTCTGCACCCCAAGGGCCAGTACATGTCCCAGACTCTTAATCGTTCTATCTCCTCCAGCAAAGATCTGGTTAACAACAACCTGCCACACCTGCTCAGCCCCAAAGAATCCAAAAGCAAAACAGAGTTTGATTTCAACTTGGGACCCTCCCCGAAGTTGCCGGACCAGGGACATGGGGTAAAGTATGGCCACGGCAAACCCAGCTCCTCTCGCTCTCAGCAGCAACAGCAGCAGCAGCAGCAGCAGCAGCAGCAGGTCAGTCGGCACACTTTCCTGGAAAACAAAACTAACACCCTACAGTCTGGGGCAGAAAAACAACACAGTCGACACGCCCACAGTATGGCCGACTCTGCCCACGGATCCATGTCCTCATCCTCTAAGAGCTCAGCGTCTTATCTCAGTCTGTCCAAGAGCCACAGCGGACTGAGCGATGCCAAATCTGTGGGGAATCTCAGCGACGGTCGACTCCACCCGGATGACCCAAACTCTAACACGACAGCTGGGGTGGGACCCAGTGCCCGCTTCTTCCCTGCCAGCTGTTTAGACCTCAACACCCCTTCAGGTCCTTCTGGGCCTCCTGGCAGCCCCTCTACTCGACACAGTGATCGATCTGGACACAGCCCCGCCTCTCGTAGCAGCGGCAATGCCCGCATGGAGAGCAGCACGCTGGACTCTTCATCCAGGCACAAATCCAGACATAAATCTTTAGTGCCAGGTAGGTTTCATTCAAGTCTATTCATTTTACACTTTAAAAGCTTTATAAAAAAACAAAAACAAAACACATCATCACAGTGGATTCCAGCAAGAAGAACAAACAAGAAAATAAAAAAAGATTGGCCTGATCACTTAAATTAGTTTGGACAGTTAAATAGTAGAACACTTGTAACTGTTCACTTCTTATCGCTCTGCTAACTTTGACTTCTTTTCCCGTCTCCAGAGGACGCTGGTGCGCCGGAGCTCTTGGACCCAGGAGGACCTGGGATGCCCTCCACTCACACTCTGCCTTCCCCTCACGAGTCTTATCATTACGGCCTCGGCTATACCTCGCCTTTCTCCTCTCAGCAGCGGCCACAGCGCCACTCCATGTACGTGAGAAGGGAACGCCACCGACCACACGGAGTGGAGACGGCGATGGCGGGCTTGCCTCCGCCGGGTCAGGCGATACCAACACGAGCCAGTAGCCTGCAGCTCCTCTCCCCACAGCTGCAGCACAGGACCACCCTCGCTGGACACTCAGTGAGTTCTTCGAGGGAGGACTGCACGGACGACATGACGAGGGTTAGTGGCAGAAAGTGCCTCGAACGTGGCGGGATTGGTTCTAAAATAGCAACAGACACACAATGAAAAGCTTAAATTAGGGTGCATTATGTTGAATGATGACAGCAGTTTTTGTAGTTCCCCACACACTTCCCCACCAATCTGAAAAACCAACACCAGTCATTGCTCATAAGGATTTCTAAACACATTGCCATTCTTTTTGCCAGAATTATCTGACCATGATCTCTCCACATTTTAACGACCCAGTCCAGAGTCCTCCAAAATTAAAAAGAACTAAAATTGTTGTTTGCCCCACTTTTAAACCCATTTGTCCTAATGTTAGTAGAATTAATTAAACAGCAAACCACAAACAAGGTCAAATGGTGCATTTCAATGACATGAATTAGTTCAGAAGTCCGATCCAAGTGGCCATTCGAGGAACTGTTTTCGGTGTTTCCAAACAGGCTGCCGCTTACTCATGCACAATAGAAATAAGTCATAAACACAAGTAAAATTGCTCAAAACACACAAAATTTCAACCTCCACAGCAATAGTGGCACAATAACGCATAAATGATGTGTCAAAAACTTTTTGAAAGGGATGTTGACGGTGATTGGAAAGCACTAAGGTCAACAGAAAAGGCAGGTGAGGTGTTGCTCATTCGTAAAAGACTTTGACATTTTAACTGAATTTCTCGTGAGATAATGGGAGGTGGGTGCAGCGTCAATGTTTTAACTTTTCAGTAAGTGCTTGAAAACCTTTTTCTGTTTCCCAAACACGATCACTAAAGCTCTGCGTCTGCAGTTTAAAAGCCCGTCTGAAGGCAATAATAACTGGGGCTGTTTTCTTGGAATTGTTCTAAGTTACAGAAAGATGATGGAGGATGAGGCAGGTTGGTGAAAAATCACACAGAGACAAAATTACAGTTCCTGAAATGTATGAAAGCCCATCCGCGGAAGATATTAAACAATGGAAGCGGAACAAAGGGTGAAATGTTCCTTTGTTATGTGCACTGACTGTCTGTGTGTGTTTGTGAGTATGGGTGTTTCATGATTTGATGTGCGTGTGTGTGTAGGAAGTGTCACTGTCTCGCATTATCATTGCCACTGCTTCATGCTGCTTCTCCAGTCTGCTTTGACCTGCAGCTGTCCGTCTTCTCAACAGAGTGAGCAGTCCCCTAAAGACATGAGCCACCCTTGTGCCCCCATCAAAGACTCTACGCGGGACAACACTGCTGCTTTTCTTACACAGCGCTCTAAAAACGAGGTCCGACCCCCCGACTCCTCCCTGTCTCCAGCCAGTTCAACAAACACAGAGAGTAGCTCTTCTGACTGCTTTTCTTTTTGTGTTCCTACTTAAGCCAACAGCTTCACTGCACGTTGTCGCTGGTATAAATGTAGCCTCACTGAAAAGCGCTAAGATGTCCTGAATGTTTGTGTTGTAAGCCAGAAAAGACTGCGATAGCTAATGATAAGGGATGAAGTGAGATTAAACAGGAATGTCGCTTAAAACGATAAAGGCTGAGAAAAAAATTGTATGTTCCTGTTTCCCTGTGTGTGTTCGTGGGTCTGCACGATGTGTGCACTCTTTAGGTTGGCATGTACCACGACCCTCACGTTGAGGACGGAGCTTCCTCCAAGGAGAACCGGATGATCTTCACTGAGTCCATGCCTCGGAGAGTAGGGAGCTTTTATCGAGGTAAGGAGCAAGAAATAACAGTAAAACCTGTATGGTTCCTCTTTCTTTTGTTTATTATTCCTTTGACACAAAGAAGATCAAAGATCACACATTCATCATATTTAAATGATCAAAAACAGTCATTTCCACCTCTCGTTGTTTCTCCTCAGTCCCTTCTCCCAGGCCAGATAACTCCTCTTTCCACGACGGCGTCGGCCAGGGTCGAGGGCCAGTCGTACCCATTGTACCCGGAGACCCTGTCGCCATGGCCAACCACTCCAAACGCCAGACAGCTTTTGACTGGTGAGAGTTCATTTGTAGTCTTTATGTGGCATGTTGAGGCAGCAGTGCAGTAAATGTAGGAACAACAGTGGATTAAAGAAACATGAACAACTTTTAAATTGTTAAGCCTGCTGTTAGAATTGTGCACGTCCAGTACAGAGTGTGTCAGACGTGCAGGACATTCATGGATGAAGACGTTTTGTTTTGGTTTTTTCTTCTTTATAGTTTCCTTCCCCGATCTGAACATCATCCCTGCTGTTAAAGTGTCTGACTTTTTTTTTCTCGCTGTGTCATTAACACCAATTAAGATCTATTGTTCAGACTCTGTGCTGCTGCACTGAATACATATAAACTCTTTATATATATATGATGGGTTATTCCATGAGATAATAAAATCAGCCAATCACATAGCACCTTAGTGAATTTAGGCATGTAGATATGATCTGCTTAAGTTCAAACTGAGCATCAAAGTGAGGAAAAAAGATGATTTAAGTAACGTTGAATGCTGTATGGTTGTTTTTTGAGCATTTCAGAAACTGCTGATCTACTCTGATTTTCCCACACTGTCATCTCAAGGGTTTACATAGATCCAAAAAAGAGAAAATATCCAGTGAGCAGCAGCCTCTGGGTGAAAGAGCCTTATTTGTGTAAGAGGTCAAACAGCTTCAAGGTTACTGGAAAGCAACAGTAAATCAAAAAAAAAAACACGCTTTACAACCAAGGCATGCAGAAGAGCATTTCTGAACCTTGAAGCAGATGGACTACAGAAGCAGAAGACCACACTGGGTGCCACTCCTCCCAGCTAAGAGCAGGAAACTGATGTTTTCATAGCCTTACAGTTGAAGAGTGGAAAACGCTGCCTGGTTTGATGAGTCTTAGTTTCTGCTGCAACCTTTGAATTTTAGGGTCAAACTTTGGCATAAAAAGATGAAAGCGTGGCTCTATCCTGCCTGTCAATGGTTATGGCTGCTCATACTGGTGTAGAGATATACCAGATACTAGTATAGAGATATTTTCTTGGGACCCTAATTACCCTCAACTAAGCATTGTTCAAATGCCACAGCCTATCTGAGTAGACCATTTCCGTCCCTTTATGACCACAGTGTACTCATCTTCTGATGGCTACTTCCAGCAGGGTAATGTGCCGTGTCACAAAGCTCAAAAAAATCACAAACTGGTTTCTTAAATATGACACTGAGTTCATTGTACTTAAATGGCCTCCACAGTCACCAGATCTCAGTCCAATAGAGCATGTTTGGGATGTAGTGGAACCATAGATTCTTATAATGGATGTGCAACCAATGAACCTGTGATGCTATCATGTCAACATGGACCAAAATCACAAAACTGTGTTTTGCTTTGTTTATTCTTCAAGTGGACTGTATGTGGTGGCAGTGGCTGCAGAAGAAGCCTGAGTTCCTCAGAAAGAGTATATTGTTTTTTACGTAATGACTTTTGAAATTGTAAATCGTGAGGATTATTAAGTTAGACTCCTTTACTGTGCTGCATGTGTTATTTCATAGTGTATGGTTTCTATGTATTACTGTATTATGTATTTTGTTTGCTCCCATGCACGTTATAATCCAAGTTATATGAAGCGTTTCCACATTTGCCATGCAGGACTACTGCAGAAGCAATGGTCATGAATCCTCCAGAGCCCGCCAAAGAGAAGGAAAAGCAAGGCTTCTTCAGAGCCATTAAAAAGAAAAAGAAGAAGTCACAAATAGTAAGATTATTAATGACTTTTTATTAATAAGATTATTCTTGTCACCTGGTTTTTCAAATCAACTATTTGTATTTTGGTTCCATGTGCTGTGCGCCTTTTGAGTTTAGCACGTACTGATTGTAAGGCAGGATCTGCAGTGTCAATATTTTCTTGCAAAAATGTTTCATATGAGCTTTACACTGACATCTAGTAAGATTAAAGGGAAATTCGATTTTATTTGAAAGCTCTTAAAATTGTCGAGTATATCTTAAAGCAAAAGTTGCTCTGAAGTTTCACCGTCTCTTTTTTGCTTCCTGTTTATCACATATTCCTCCTCCTCTGCAGTTGTTCTTCTCTTGGATGTCAGAGATTTGTGTTTAGAGTTGTGGCTGTGCATCTTCTGCTCCACAGACCGACATGGAGGACGGGAGGAATCCCAGCATCAAGAAAAGCCTTTTCCCCCTCTTTAGCTCTAAAAATAGCTTAAAGCACAACTCAGCTGTCAAAGTCCTACCTGTAGTCGCCTCGCCTATGGTACAACACCAGCCTGCCGCGCCCTACCCTGCCTCACCAGTAATCTAACCCCGACGCTGTGGCTGCATGTTGACTTATTTTGCACTCACTGGAATGACCCAGTTTGAAATCCTCTCAGTTGACTGATTGATTGGCTAAAGAAAATTTTTTGCTGAAAGGATTTCAAACACAAACATATATATATTTATATATTTAATGCTGCACGCTGTTTTCACATCCATTTTGTCTTGCTATAACGTTTGTCAAATGCAGTCACGTTGCACTCACATTGCATCGTGAGACATTTCAGCGTGCAGTGTGCTGTTTGTCAGGCCAGCGTAAGGCATCATTTTATCATGAGAGGGTCACGAACATGTTCAGCACATGAACACACACTCCTGCTGTAGAAATTACTGGTCTCTTTGCTATGTTGTGTAATAATGCTGAAATTATGAATAGTTATTTCATAAAATGTGCTCATTTAGCTCCTTTCTGAGAGCTAGATTAGGCTAACTAGCTAGCTTAGCAAGGCTGGAAACAGGGAAAATGGCAGATAATTCAACTTATCAGCACTTCCTAAAGGAAGCTGATTATGCTTTTCCTTATTTTCTGTTTCTTTACTTGTAGTGCACCTGGTTACATTTTCTGATAATGATGCTGCTATGTGCAAATAATCCCTATGAGGTAAAAGCTTAGGCTAAACTTCTTTAAACAAATACTTATAGAATGTTTTTTTTTTAATTGTTTGATCTGTTCTTCTTAGTATGGTCAACTCAGCTAGACAGATCTGGCGGTAAGCACAGTAGCCCCACCCAATTTTTTTAAGACTTTTTGTTTGTAAAGGGCGACCAATCAGATGAAAGTTGTATTAAACTGAGGCGGAGTTAAAGAAGGAGGAGCTAAAACAGATTGTTTCAGACAGTGGATGAATAGAAGGGCTGCACGAGTGTACAATATACAATGAAATACTTTGAAGTAACAGTGCAAAACTACTCCTTATATAGTCCAAAAAATACAGAACTGGAATAAGGAAAAGAAGTACACTTTAAGTAGTTCTTATGTAGCCAACTGGTACATGAAGCTGAGTAATTGTGTATGAAGCGAAAAGAAAAAAGGCCAAAGATTTACTAGTTTCATTTTACCAACAGTAAGAATTTGCTGTTTGTCGCTGGTTTGTATCATTTTTCTTTTTGACCTTTTATGCAAACAAATGACCAACTATCAAACTGCCCAGTGATGATATTAATTATTAGTTGCATCTCCAGTTCATATTAAAGTTTATCTAAACACACTCAGACACCAGAGCAGAGAGTTAAGCATTTTTTCATAAGACAATCATCATCGCCACTTTCTTGTCTCATGTCTGTTTCTGCCAGAGCAGTGCATGAAGGGCTTCACCGGGATTTTATTGAGATGTGTATGTATTTGTTTTGGATTAAAAATAACACTTCCATATTTCTATTTCTGGAACGTCAGGTTCCCGGGAACGGACAGGATCACTTGTCCCTGCAGAGGAGCTCCAAGTCGTCCTCTCACCACAGCAGCCGGCGGAAAAACCGCGAGCGATCCCGAGACAGAGATCGAGAACGGGAACAGAGCCGGGACAGAGACCGGGACAGGGAGAGGGAACGGGAGCGAGAACGAGAGAGAGAAAGGGAGAGAGGGAGGGAGAGAGAGAGAGTCACTGACTGGCCGGACAAACAAGTGGACTCACACTCTCAGGTATGTGCCTACTTTAATCTTCAGTTTAGATTTATCTGCAGATCACAACCCAGTTTGAGTCTTTCATCTGATTTTTTTTATTAGATTTTTAAAAAGAACAATACTTTATCTTGTCATACATACTTAAGTTTTCCTATAAATTATATACTGAAGTCACGAAACTAGAATATATAACGCCGTGCTCATAAAAAGTGTCACAATAAAGCTCCCAAGACTCAAGGCCCAAAGAAAGGGAAACTGTATAATCTATAAAAGGTCAAAGGTTTTTATTAAAACTGAACCTTAAGAAGAACCTTAAGAAGAACCTTAAGAATGGGGGGAAAAAAACAGGCCTTGTAGAAGTACATTTAGTATTAATGCCATTCTTGCATTATTCCTACATTTACTTTCATGCTTTTAGGAGTACGAAGGAGGAAGCTATTTTCACACATGCAGTGTAGACCTGAACTTTTCCAGACATTACCCAGCAGTAGGGCGCCCAGGTGTCCCACTTAATGTAGGACAGCACAGTGTTTTATCCTCCGTTCCCCCAACCCACATAGTGAGACAATGCCCCACATTCTGATTTAGTGGAGTCAACACGTGTTAGTCTCAAAGGAAGCAAGTGGTTTACTCAAACCCAAAGATGATTAGCAGGGAGAACAGCAGCTGGAATAACCATTAAGGTTTAAATGTTATTGGGACAGAAAGGGAATAAATGAGTGAAAGAAAAGTACTCAACAAAATCAAACCTTAAGCTTGAATTGAATTTTTATTGCATTTATTTATAATGGGACTTAAAATGTTGCAATTTGTTCTTCACAAACCACTAATTAAAATCAAAGTAACCGAAACATTAGTAGCATTTCCTGCCTTGTCCCACATAAACATACAGTTTGACCCACAGTTAGCTTTTGGGATCTGGTCACCCTACCTAACAAAAGATATATTAAAACACAAATGTCTGATATTAAAATCAGTTTTATCCTGACAGCTATTTACTATTAAAGCAATTGTTTAATTTAAGAATATAGCTGGTAATGTTGCGGGGAAAGACGATCTCCTGCTGTATAGTGCATGTGAGACTGACCTAGATTCTCCCAACAGTGTGTGAGACTGGCTTTAGTACTCGGCAGACAGAAAACATCGTTTTCACCCATCAACTCCAGACAATGTCAGGAGAATCAGGTCGGGGTTTTGTCTGAAGTTGACCTTTCTTTCATGTGTCACACAGCAGGAGATGGTCCTCCTCAGGTCCATGCTCACTAATCGAAATGCACATTTTAGGCAAGATAGCTACCTGGGGATAGCATCCTTGAGCCAATGTGAATTCAACAGACAATTACCTGCAATACTGTCACATGGCCTCAGCACATGTGACACACTGTTGAACTTGGTCATGGGATTTGTAAACAATAACAAAAATATAGTTTTATTTTTTAAGATAATTCATCAGTGGTGTCTCTTTCCCCCCCTGCCAGAGCCAACCACTCAAGTCACTACGTAGGCTCCTTCACCTCTCCCCTTCTTCCTCAAATCAAGGACAGGCTCCCCCTCCTCCTCCTCCTCAAGACCTGCGCTTCCAAGCCCCCATGCCCAACCCTCCTCAGCCCTCCTCCAAAGCAGGCTACCCCGAGGGTCGAGGTCATGCCGACAGCAGGGGGCACACTGGGGTGAGCAGCTCCACCCAGGCTAAGAGCCGCAAGGCCAGCTACCCCCTACCGGGACAGATAGAGTCCAGCTGGCACGTATCTGCTTTACAGCGGGCAGAGGGCGCTCAGTTCACCCCTGAACAGCTGGGCATCAAACCGGGTCAGAATGGACCCACTTTTACCCGAGCCTCCCGCACCAGGATGCCAAACCTCAACGACCTGAAGGAGACCGCCCTCTAAAACCTCTCAACCACACCACCTCCGATGCAGCTCCATCCCGGAAGCACCTGCCAGAATGCAGACATTGTGGTACTGCAGTAAGGGTCTACACAAGAGCCTTTTTCACTGGATCAAGTCCTAATTCAGAAATGTAGTAATCTGTCGATGCTCATGCCTCTGAAATCTAAAAGCCTAGACGTTGACCGGCCAAACACCTGGGACAGTGTGGTTTAGGGAAGCAAAGATAGGGAAGGGCCCATCCTTTCTTGAGATGCCAGTACTGTATCAGCTCTATATTATTGTCTGTCTCTACTTGCAAGGTTACATCAGAATAAGCTGATCATCCCTGTCAAGGAGACACTGCCCATGTGGCCTCTTTGCTGCCATCTTCTGCTCACAGGACGCTACTGCAACACATTAGACAGCCGCTGTCACAGCAGTGGCCAATAAACTCCAATGTTTTTCAAGCTCTGATATTTGATAAGAACATAAAAAATGATTTATATTAACATTATTTATGAAATATTTATTTGTTTTAAATTCAAGGATATAAGCTATAAATGACACAGTATGTAGGTTATATGGGAATATTATAAGGTAATATAGAATTAAATGTGTAATTGCAAGAGCTTTAGTTTCGACACAAAGAAATGCATAGATATTTATGTGTTGATAATACAATATGTCACAAGGAATATTTAATAATGGTGAATGTCTTTTTTTTGTTTGTTTGATTTGATATGTTATTAGCAGATTATCATGTTATGTTGTTTTTACCCTTTTTTCTGATTGTTTCATCAAAATGTAAAAAGAAATACTGACAAATATATAAAATATCTGATATTACAAATAGTGCAAATCTGCCCATCACCCTCATGACATCAGTTTTGACGTTTTGTGACAAGTTGGGCTATTTGTTAGTAGGGTTTGGTAGCAGAACAGCCAGAGTGAGACTGTTAGGCTCTGTGCTTCACATATTGTAATTGTCAGGTCATTTTATCTTACATTCCCATTGTCGCAGTTTTCAAATTTGCCCATTTTTCAGTCCCTCAGTTCGTTTAGTGACAAACAGCTTTCCAGCATCTTGTTGCTGCCATGTTGGTTTTGTCCACAGCCTTAAAAACCATTTAACGGGCATCTTCGCCCACATCACCACGCAGCTCTAGTGAGGGAGGTTTACCTAACATGACATTGAAAATTTAAAGTGTTTTGAGACGGCAGGGAAGCTCTCTGCAAAAAGGCATACCTCACCTGCAACCTTTAAGATTTTAAAGGATAAGTCTGGTAATACTTTATCTTTATCCATTTATTTATTTATTTATTTTGTCAGAAATTCCAAATGCATTGTCTGTGCAGCCAAAGTGGGGTGTATGTGCTCTAAAAATCTTTAGATTCATTTTAATTTGTTATTGAAATTTGTTATTAACTAAAGTAGAGAATATGCTCATTTTAATATAGTAAGTACAGTACTTGAGTGAATGTGGTTACTTACATTCCCCCACTGGCTGGGTGTGGGCTTTTCATAGGACTTTGCTGACGTCATGAATTATATGAAATAACACCAGACTTATCCTATAATATGTGTTTACATTTCCTGTGTGCATTTTAAAAGCTTGTGTTATCAAGAGTTTTGTAAAAGTCTTTTGTAAATCTGAATTTGATTTTCCAGTTTGCATTACTATTAACATTAACAGTCATAATCAGGGATGATTTTACTTAACTTGATTGTTCATTAAAGCATTTACTAATTGTCTTCTGATCTGTGGGCAATGTAAAGCTGAGGTGTGTAGAATGAAAAACATTTTGTGGCCTAGGGGAAGTATACAGCATTGTTTTCCCCCAGTTTTTCCATTATTCTTCATTCTGTCCTCCTTAATATAAAACAGTATTAAGGCCGCTGGGGGGGAACAAAAACCAAAATAAACAGTCTTGTTGCATTATTCTCAGAATTCTGATTTTAATTTGAGAATTCTGACTTTTTCTCAAAAACCTGACTTCAGTTGCATAATTCTTTAATCTGACGATTCTGACTATTTTTCCAGACATTTTGCTCAAACATCTGACTTGTTCTCAAAAATCTGGCTTTAATCTAAGAATTCTAACATTCTCCACAAAAATCTGAATTCAATTGGGAAATTCTGACTTTTTTTGTTTTTCTCAAAATTCAGATTTTAGTAATTCAGGCTTTTTCCCAAAATTCTGGATGTAATCTAAGAACTGTGACATTTTCCTCAAAAATCTGACTTTAGTTGCAAATCTCTTTTTTTTTCTTCTTTTTCTTCTTTTTTTTCCCCCTCAAAATTCTGATTTTAGCAATTCAGGCTTTTTCTCAAAAGTCTGTCTTTAATCTAAGAATTCTGACCTTTTCCTCAAAAATCTGATCAGTTTTCTCAATGTCTGTCTTTTCTTCAAAACTGAATTCTTCTCAAAATTATGATTAACTCTCAAACAAATCTCTCCCTCAGAGCATTCTTAGTTTAAAGTTAGACTTATGATTTTGTTTTCCTCAGGATTTTGAAGGGGAAAAAAGTCATGACCTCAAATTTCTTTCTTCAGTGGTCTTAATTCCCTTTCATACGTTTGTGATTTGAAAGCATAAAGCAAAAAAATGCATTCCAAATGCCATCACAGACAAAAGGAACAAAGAACAGAAGAATGGTCCATGAAAAGTTTGGATCCCCATTTGGTGAAAATAAGAATCAATCACAGTAACTTGATGGTTGACTGAAAGCAATAACACTCACAAAAAGACTCGGAGTGATGCAGATTGTATTAGCCAAATCGGCAGCTAGATGGATTTGAGCCAAATATAGCACAAAGAAGGATTTCCTGCAGGAGACTGTGATTACAGCAAGTGTTGGCAACTGTTGGTATGTGACATCACATCATTCTGCAATACATTTTTTACATTTTTCTTAAGTTTATCCCACAGAAGGTAAAACTGTCCCATGTTGTGGGCTTGTGTACAAAATCCTCATTGCTAATGATTGTAAATGACTGCTGACATGGGTTTGTTTATATCACTAATGGGACAAAGTGATGATGAAGTTTACCTTGCTAGTGACCCGAAGCCTTACGTTAGTTTATCGACTCAACGCGTCAGATGGAAATGAAGGCTTCAACCCTCAGCAGGTCACACACGCTGAAAACTGAGATGAGAAGAAGACTTTTTGTTCAGAAATATGAATGTGTTTCCTATAACATCAATTCTCTTTTTTTGTCATTAAGCTGTTTCCCACTTCTGACAGGGTGTAAATAAAAAATAACAGAGTATCTATACTGACCGTTCTACTTTAAAAATGATAGGGTCTCATAATAAATGCCAACTGTACATTTTTGAATGTCTCGGAGTTTGTTTTGGAGCACAGACGCAACATAAAAACAGACACATATTTGTTTATTCAAGGACATGGTTTAAAAATACAATAAAGAGAACATCTTCAGAGCAATTCAGCTCTGCAATGTATTCCTAAGTGTAATGGGAAATTCAAATATAACATTAAAGAAAGCAATCAGGAATTTTTAACAACAGCACCAAACAACAACAAAAAAATCAAACAAGAAAACAGTAACTCAAATGAGGCAATAAGACCAAAAAAAAAATCCATATTAACAAATTCATTGAAAAGACTAAAGACAGCAGTCTGTTACACCTATCCGATTATCTAACAGCTGTGCACAAAATCTGGTGGTAACTGGTGTTTAAGCTGCAGAATAATATGCATTTGTTCTAATTTGACCCACCAGATGATAAATTATGTATATATGACTGTTTACTATATATTATATTTGGACAAATAATTAATTAGAAATGTAAAAAAGCAAAACAAACATTCAAAATTAAATAAAGAAAATATGAATTAAAAAAAAATGCTGTAAATGCAAACAGTAATTGTAATTAGGATGACCTTGTTGTTGTTTTCGGTCTTTTCATGGGATTTGCTGAAAATATGAAAAATGCAGACTACTACCACACCGATTCATTAAGGTAAATAAGGAGGGGAGACTTACTGTGTAAATTCCCAGCTACGCTCAGATTATCAGGAGAAGCAGACAGAATTTTATTGACCTATCACAGAACGATTTGGATTTCTAACATGAGCGCAGATTCAACCGCCATAGCAACGTTACCTCTCCCTCTCCATGCCTAATTACTGCTTTCAGTTTATGCCGTTTCATTGCAAATGGAGCAATCTATTGAGAACTCCCCAAATTGAAGTCCCCATAGTGAGACTGGTTTAATACAGACAATGCAGAGTGGAGTGAATGAGAGCTCATTGTACATATCAAACAAACCTGGTTTAATGCATTTATGTAAGTGTGTTTTAGCTGTTTTGTTTGTATTTTTTAAAGGGGTTGGGGGGAAGTGGGGGGTGGGGGGGTTTACATGCATTTGTTCATGCAGAGCAGCAGCTCCAGGCGCAGAGCGATGCGTGTGTGCCATCCCAGAGGGAGGATGCGAATGTAGCGAGCAACGATGGGCGGCCGCAGAAGGTTCTGCACAGACGAGGACCGGTCAGAGTTCCCATAAAACACCTGAGGAAAGACAGAAAGGCAAGATTAAGGTGTAGATTAGTTAAAACCGGCCATTGCAAGTCAACTACCATGTGGTTCTAGAAATAGTAGCTTTAATGCAAACAGTTAACGTTCAGTTGGTTTTCAATGACTGATTAACAGTTTAAATCACTTCTAAAATATGACTTCTCATGATGTCAGTATCAGGCAAATATAAAATGCCTAATGTTTCATGCAAAGAGGCATGGACAAAGAATTATGTAGCCTCATTCTTAGCCTAATCAAAAAGAAACCTCCAGTGTCTGAGTATGAAGGGCATTAAATAAAAACAATTTCAATAAAAAGAATAATAAATGGCTCAAAAAATAAATTTAAAAATCATTGAATACATAGAAAAAATATATTTAAAAAATGTTGGCAGCAATTAAATTCGCTGACATAAATGTCTTTTGAATTAGGTTACTGTTATATTGATTCCTCTGTTTATTTGTGTTCCATTTGATTTTGTATTTTATTTATATGCAACTGTCAAATACTGCATAAATACATAAAAAAAAGATGAAAAAATAAAAGGAACTGTAGGTCAATTAATAGAGACTCCTTATTTTTATATATTATATTTTCATACATTTCATGTCATATTATTTATTAATTTAGGCACTTTCAGGCCTCCATACTTGAAGTGTTGAACATTATTCAGTGTATCCAAAGTGCACTTAACTGACCCTGTTGTTTCCAGTCTGGTCTTTGTAATAGATCCAGTTGAGCTTCTCATCTGTTCTGTACTGAACACTGTACTTGGTAATCCACTCATCGGCATCACAGCGGCCCTGAGTGAGAATCCCTGACACCACCGTCACTTCCCTTAAGTCAATCTGCAGCCACTGACTGCTGTCCTGGAACTTAGACAGCCAGGCGCAGCTGGAGGAGAAAGAAAAACATTTAATATCAGCACTGATTTATACAACAAATATCATAGTTGGTCACGACAGTTTAGCACAACGCAGGACAGAGAAATTTACTGCTGTTTTTACAATATCTTCTCTAAAGATAAAATCCTGTTGTTTTGTGTTCTGAGGAAACTGACAGTTTTTAACATACGATATGATGTTTTGTTTTCGGAAAGAGAGAAAATGAAAGAAAGGATCCAACTTAATGCTTAAAAATTACAATATTTAGCATTTTTAAAAAGTCCTACTAGATTCTGTATGTTTTTTTTCCCCATTTTGTCTCATCTATATGGTTTTTTAAGCAAGAGCATTTTGGTGTGTTTAAGTAACAAAAATACATAAGGAGTGTGTTTACTACACTTTTCCTCACAGATGATAAGAGCCATGATCTTTTTTTAAAAGAGACACAACAGTTGGCTGTGTGGTGCTGGCCTATATATATATATATACCTACCCAAAGCCCTGGCTGTTGAGTCGCGCCTTACTCGGTACCCATGAGGAGAACCAGCCAGTGTACTGGTCCTGGTTGGAGCAGGTAATCTGTTCTTGACTCACTGATCCAGCCTCAAAGCCAAGAGGTCTGTGGTAGGGACACTCTGCAAAGGAGATCGGAGACAACTTAACATGAGCGCTCTTAGTTTCAGGTAATATGTCTTCTTTCGCTGAAAGTCCTCGTGGCCATGAGATTTTAATATCGTCACCCTGAGAGAAGAGAATACAAACGGCTAGCTTAAGCCAAGCAGTGCATCACAAAAATATATATATATATATATAAAGACCATCAAACCACTAAGCCTCTCCTTAATTCTCCATTTCGGCATCCTTTCCTCTCTCCTAACCCCTGCAGATTCCCATAATCACACCCTCTCGCTCCCATGGCCCCCACTGTTAGGAGCCTCTGTGTGACCCATATCCCATCCTAAAATCCTGCAGTTTAATTCTCCGTGGTGAGAGATCAGTGATGTCCATTAGGGCAGCAGACGGACAGATGGCCATGTTCTGCTCTCCGTGGCTTTGGCTCCGTGTTGTTCTCTCGCTTCCTTTAAAATCACACGAGAGCCACTCCTTTACTTGGTAAATAAAGCCTTTAAATATGTGAATGAGAGAGAGAGAGACAGTGGTACATGAGTGAGAAAAACATCAGCTGTGGACACATGGAACAGAAACTGTAGTAGAAGTAGCCTGCTGCTCTTTTGTTTACTACTGGCTTAAGCCTATCTGGCACAGGGTTGCATCCTGTCTAATCCCAGTATTACAACACACCCGGCAGAAGCGTCTGTGTGAGTCAGGAGATAAGTGTTTACATAACAGTAATGCAAATGCCTCTGTAGTCCTCCCTAATGTGTTTCCTGACTAAAACAACACATATTCAGATGGCTGAATCAACAGGCAAACTGCGAGGTGAGACTCCGTGGATTGAGGAACTCTGCGAACCCTGACGCAGAGCGGGCAGGAAAGTCTTTCTCACTCATCAGTTCTCATCCACGTAGCGGTAATTGCTGGTTTCTGTAATTGTGAGATCAGCATGGTCTATTATGAGCCCCGTAATCTCCGAATCATGCTCTAATATAATGATAGTCGGCAGAACTTCTTCCTCCTATCTGTTTCTGGTTGCCATGTGATTTGCAGCTCAGCTCAAACACACTGATTCACTCGTTTGTCAGCTCCTCTCCTCATCGAGTCAGACGTGATTCAGATCTGATCTTTAGCTCTCAGGCTCAAGTGAGGCTGTCAGAAGACCTTTTTTGTAGTTTCTTTGTTGGAGGTCCAAAAAAATAGGAAAACAAAACAGGTTTACAGATTTCACTGGGATTTAGTTTAAAAGCTAAATCCCAGGCTAAGTTGGCAAAGTTCAGTTTGAGGATGAATATGGTACGATTGAAAACTCAAGATCAGCTATTATTGGGCGCTGCAGTGAGATTATTTTTTGAGTGTTTCTGACAAACATCCAAATGCAGGTTTCCTGTTACTGAAATGGGAATTCTGGAGGACTGTGCAGTGTTATCACAGGTAGCTTCTGTTTCTTCACATGTCCCCCCCTCTTCTTCCCTTTCTCCAAGGATGTCCAGTGAAGCATGTCCATCCACCCTGCGGCGTCAAATCTGGAGCCTAATGCGCTCATTGCATGAACACAAACTATAGACACACAATTGTGCACACACTGAAACTGTCCATCTACTTGTATCAGCAGTGATAATCGTTTGAGCAATTTTCAAGCAAGAGTCCCAGAAAATTAAAGCGTTCAGCTCCTCAAATATGAAGATTTGCAGTCTTACTTTGTCTTCAGTTGAATTGGCTTCAATTCTCTGATTGTGCAGCAGATTAATCAGTAATAAAAATCACTGTTAAGTACAGACCTTTCAGTTTTGAGCAGGTTAAACAACAGTTAATTCATGTCTATCTAACACACCCTTCCCTTCTCCTTTTAAGAACTATTATCACTTTAGTGGTGCAATTGTAGATCAGCAAAAGTCACGTAATAAATCTCATTAGTAAATAAGTCTTGACACAGGGGGTTAAAGCACACTGATGTTATGAATAAAATAAGTAGTGATTGAGATTTAAGCTACTTATACGATTCATGTCCACTCAGAGTGACGTTTAATGGCTCTCACCCGGCATGCAGTCCACTCCTCGCACCAAAGATGAGCCAGACCCAATGGAGTAAACCTCCGTCTGCGATTCGCCTCCATCACAATCACATTTGCAGGACTTGTTAGTCCACACCCCAGGGTTCTTATACAGACACACATAAACAACGTTTATTAGCTGAAAATTGACATAGAGCTCATTTACAAATGATAAAAGGAGAATAATTTAACATAATAACTGTGGTCTGGCTGTTATCTGTGTTTTGCTGTTGATGTTGTTTTTCTTTCTTTTTCTTTACAAGCAAATCCTGACACTGTGACAGTTAAATCATCTGTGACATTTTGCTGGGTTGCTGAGATTTTTCATACCTCCTGAGCATAAATACTGATGAACACTGTTCAGATGGACAGGAGGGAAAAAAGCCAGTTGATGAGGCACAGAAGAAGAAGAAGAAAAAAACAGGACTGTTAGGGCATCATAGTCACCCTTTCTGGATACTAAAATCTGTGAATCAATCTGTTAGTTTAACCACATTAAGAAAAGGTAAATAAACACAACACACACTGGTAATAAAATATAATATCAGTGCAACTGTAAGAGTGAAACTGTACCGTTTGTTCCCAGGAGAAGGAGGCCCAGCAGGAAATGTTGTATGATGAGAGCCATCTTCCAACCCGCTCCAAACCAGACCAGACTGACCATAGACTGAGCATTCAAGCTAGTAGTGATAGGAAGGCTGGATTACAATAATCCACGGGACACTAATGGCCTTATCTAATGCCATCCTTATCTAACAAAGCCCCTCCTACAGCTATTCACCCATCACCATTAATGCCATCATACCTGGAAAATCTCCATGCGGCCACAGAGGTCAAAAAATCGTGCATTAAAAAAAAAGAAGACACCAGCGCACCCAATTGCCACACTAGAGTTTTGTGTGTGTGTGTGTGTACAAGAGTGAAAGCAAGAGAGATGGATGCTGGTGGTGGCTGATGCTGGGCCTAGTGATCCATATGATTGGACAGAAGGACCTGCAGTTGGATGTCATCCTCAAATGTTTGCAGTTCTCTTCTATACTATCACGTTAGGTTTGAAGGAAGGAATGAAGGAACCTGGTTTTTAATACTTGATTCTTTGCTGTGATGTAGTGACATAAAATTGTATCATATATATTGTTTAATTTTATTTTTATTTAAAAAATGTTTAAAAAAAATAAAAAACAAATTTAAATTAAGAAATTTAAAAAAAATAATAATTTGATTAAGAGTCTAAGTACATAGATGATATTACTATTTCACAAATGTATCAATGTACTATTGTTTAATCATAAACCATTTTTCTGTAGGCAAAAGTCTCTCATAAACATACTCTGTTTTATTAAAAATGAATGCATGCATTGTATATATTGCTTATAGATCTATTTTATTTCATGTTATTTAGTTATTTAGTTTTTGAGGGGATTTGAAATGCTGCAGGTGACAGGCACGTGGATAATTATCATCAGAAGCAACTTTTAAAAACAAAATAAGCGAGTGTCCTGTTCCTGTGTTTGTTTGAGCGTGGCATTTCTCCCGCCTCCCACTGAGGGTTTTAAAGCCAGGTGGGTAAAAATAATTAAGCCTAATCAAGCAAAGCTGTTGCCAATTTGTGCTGATTAGAGCACGAGTTTCACTCCCTGCGCGCCCTTTTGCTTTCACCAGTGGCCTTATAAAAGAGATTCTGCATGTTGCTCTAGGTGATTTCGCTTCATGACAATTTTTTTTTCCCCTTCTAGGAACTTGCCACAGCAAACATGAAGGCGGCTATTCATGCAACGCGTAGGATCCCTCCATGCACAAAAAAGAGGATTCATGCTTACTCCACTCTCATCTACAGAACTCATAAAGAGGTCAGAATGCACACTGTAATTGTCTGGCCTGTACATGTTCCTATGTGATGAGGGACTGGTTTCACATGCACTTTCTTGGTATTCTTCTTCTGCAGGTTAGTCCTGTTGGACTGAGAAGTCCTGAGTTTCTGACCAGGAGGCATGGTGTCCCCAGACCGATCCTGCTCAGGCTTGTAGGCTTAGAGGCTTCTCGGCTGTCCAAGTCAAACAGGTTGAAAGTCATCACTCGGCGAGAGATCAGTGCTGCTGTTGCACACGTACAACGGAGGATTCATGCAAGAGCTGCTGCATGAAGATATAGACTTTAAAACAAAATTTTATTTTTATTATTAAAGGGTTTATTTTAATCTTTGCCTCTTTATTAAAGTAAAACTATTAGGTAATTAACCCTAACAGCTGGTAGATGAAAGACTAGGACTGACAGAAAGTGTGTACGCTCAGATTTATGGTTGGAAATGTGGTATGTCAGGGGTGGGCAACTCCAGGCCTCAAGGGGCGGTGTCCTGCAGGTTTTAGGTGTGTCCTTGAGCCAACACAGCTGATTCAAATGGCTAAATGACCTCAACATGTCCTGAAGTTCTCCAGAGGCCTGGTAATGAACTCATCATTTGATTCAGGTGTTGACCCAGGGTGATATCTAAAACCTGCAGGACACAGGCCCTCGAGGCCTGGAGTTGCTCACCCTGTGGTATGTGGCGAGATCACTATAACACTATCAGTGTTAACGGGCTTCAGGATCACTGACTACAAAAACAAAATGATACTGTTTTGTATGAACATCCTCACACTGAAGCGGCTTAGAAACCCTGAAGTAGGTTTTTACAGCTGCTTTCTCAGCCCAATCTGAAGTTTCAGGAGAGGCTGGATGATTCAACAATATGGTTCAAACATCAGTAAACTTAAAGGGAAAAATCCATCCTTTGAAATGGCGAAGTCATGACCTTAACCCTGGGGAAATGCTTTGGCATGACCTTAAGTGCAAATGTGTCTTGGTGGGGGGGATTTTTCCAGGCTGCCCCCAAATAAAGGCTCTCTTGTCATAACTAGGATGAAAACCAGACTATTTTGAGTAAATGCATGTTTGTTTTCAGGAGGACAGAAGTTGGAATACAGTTTTCTTATCATACTTGGTTAACAAGCTAATTAAACTGCATCTGAAAACTTAAAACGCTGTCAAAGGAAAAACGAGACTTCCCACTCGTCAAACACCGGCCCCTCCCGGGTTGAGGTTTCACTCCACCTGATGCCTCCGCCTCTTCTGTGAGCTCTCCTCCTGCACCAGTAGCTCCTGTTGCATGTAGAGCTGCTCCGGAAACGCTCCGGTCCTCATATCGACCTGTTTTTTACGCTCGAATCGATTTCATATTAAGGAAATTTAGAGCGCAACCGTATTTTATTATTATTGGTATGAATGAACTGCATGACCCTGTCGCGCGGATAAGAGCTACAGGTAGGTTTGAACTGATTTTTGCCAAACAAACACCTCGTTGGAATACGATGCTGTCCTAAAAGGTAACGCGCAGTAAGACAATGAGCAGCGTTTTTATTTTATTTTGGTATGATTTGACTCTATTAACTAGCAGGATAATTTCTACTGTCGCTTTTTTGTATTGTTTTATTTTTGTAAGTTGAAGCCAATCCTGCACTGTTTGAATACATTGAAGGTAACGTGATAATAGAGTACTGCTTTAACGATTTGTCTCTATAAAGGGAGCACGTTCTCATATCAATCAGTGTCACCAAATGCCACCAAACAGCTTTGGAAGAAGCGGCTAATGTGAGCCCTTCTGGACCCTCTCTGTTAGCCATCATGGGATGTGGCACCTCTGTCGCCACAGAAAAGCAAGGGGAAACACTGGAGCAGGGTAAGCATGTGTAGATGGTTTAATGCTGGAGTACACCGGACATTGGGATTTTTATTATTACGTCACACACACAAAACACCCCATAGGTGTTAAACACTAATTGGAAAGCAAAGCTCATGTGATGTTAAACAGCATATTTATTCGTGCTGTGTAATACTGCAAATTTTGGTATAGATCCGATACTAAGTAAACACTGCCAATGTTACCAATACTAATACTTTTAACTTATAAAGAGCTTATGTAGGGAAAAGCAGCGACTTAGCAAATGATTAACATAATTCAGTGAGCTACATACTGAACAAAGAAGATTAAAGCAAAGTATCGATCCCATCGTGCTTGTACCAATACCGATACCAGTGATGATATCGATTTTTTTTTTTTAATGGATCCACCCACCTCTACTGTTTCTGGGCCCTTACAGAGACTTTTATTTCCCCTTACTTGAGTACAGGATAGTGTAATAAAGGATTACACATCAGGCACATACAGTTGCCCCTTATTAAAAATGACTGCAGTCAGTTCACCTAAATTGCAGGGTGTACTCCAGTTGTTACTGAGTGCTTGTGTTTATGCAAAGGCATTTTGTAATGCTAGTACTGCTACTACTATGCTTTAGTAAGTTGCTAACCTGTTCTGCTGCAGCAAGGTGATGATAGCTATTTTTTTGCTGCAGTAAATGTGCCTCTGATTTTGACAGATGATCCTTTCCCTCCTTTGCAGTCTGTCTTTTCTTCTCTTTAATGAGTGCTGCTGCTCCCAGAAGCTTGTTTAATTTGCTTAGTTTTCCCAATCCCACTGTTGCACACGACCTCCCTTGTGTCTTGTTATTTCTCATACCGTGTGTGTGTGTGTCTGTATATGCTCATTTGCACACAGTTTTATTCAATTACACGTTTCACGTTTTCTCGCTGAATTGTAGTTTTCCCTTCATGCAGATGAACCAGTTAAGACTCCCAGCCCGGCTCTGAGTAAGACCCCGCTCATCCTTAACTGCCAGGCTTTTACTTATGTGGCATCTGTGTTTGTGTGCTTGTCTGTCTGCATTTTTACATTTTGCAAGAGTAACGGAGGATGCCTGTGGAGTTCTGTAGAACTAAAAAGAAAACAATGGGTAAATAACAGCTAAAGAGTCATAGGCATCTGAGGTATGAGTTGTTGAAGCAGTAGTATGGTTTCATGCTATGAGTGAGCGCTACAAATGGGATGTTTGCTTTGAGTGTGCTGGTGGAGATGTATGGGGAGGTCAGAAGGAGCTTCACTTTCTCTTTGTGGATCTAGAGAGGGACTGTATGAGGAAGTAAGGAGAGGCAGAGAAGTATGTTAGGGTGGTGTAGGAAGGACAGTGAGATGTGGAGTAGGAGTGGCACAAGGATTCAAGGTAGGGGTAGGATTACAGTGGGGCAAAAAAGTATTTAGTCAGCCACCGATTGTGCAAGTTCCCCCAGAGGTCAGTAATTTGCCCCAGAGGTACACTTCAACTGTGAGAGACAGAATGTGAAAAAAAAATCCATGAATCCACATGGTAGGATTTGTAAAGAATTTATTCGTAAATTAGGGTG
>NW_005187796.1:259885-272294 GCF_000239375.1 Pundamilia nyererei | reverse complement strand
TGTACCTCTGGTGCAAATTACTGACCTCTGTCATCATTTTAGGTGGGGGAACTTGCACAATCGGTGGCTGACTAAATACTTTTTTGCCCCACTGTATATCACGGTCAGCTCTGAGCCCCTTTTTGTTCGAAGCGGTGATGGAATTGCTGAGAGATGAAGCTCAGGCAGGAGTCTGCATACACTATGATGTTCACTGACATTATGATCTGTAATGAGAGGAGGGAGCAGGTGGAGCCTGGAGCAATGGAGGCATGCACTGGAGAGAAGAGGAGGGGAAGTAGGTAGAAGCAAGACAATACGTGTGTGAATGAGAGGAAGAAAGGTGTAACAGTGAAGCTGCAAGGAGTAGAGGTAGTAAAGACGCACAAGTTTAAACATTTGGGTTCAGCCATGCAAAGCAATGGACAGCGCACAATGTCAGGAGTAATTTGTGGCCTGCTATGATGTATGGTTTGGAGACGGTGGTGCTGACAAAATGACAGGAGGTGGAACTGGACATGGCAAAGTTGAAGATGCTAGAATTTTTATTAAGAGTGACAAGATTAGAAATGAGTACATCAGAGGGACAGCTCAGGTTGAGTAGAGACAAGGTTAGAGGTGAGGATGAGATAGTTCAGACATGTTCATAGGAGGGATGGTGGATATATTGGATAAAGTTGAGTATGGAGTTGCCAGGCAGTAGGAAAGAGGAAGACCACAGAAGGGTCATGTATGTAGTGAAGGAGGACATCCAGAGGGTTGGTGTGACGGAGGACGATGCTAGGGATGGGGTGAGATGGAGACAGCTAAAAAAGAAGTTTTCATTTTCATCTGTTTTCATCTTTGTTTGCTACTACATACACTCACTGGGCACTTTATTAGGTACGCCTTTTGCCCTCAGAACTGCCTTAGATCTTCATGCCATAGATTTAACAAGGTGCTGGAAACATTGCTCAGAGATTTGATCCATACTGAGATGATAGCATCACACAGTACCTGCAGATTCATCTGCTACACATCCATGATGTGACATTTCTGTTCCACCACATCCCAAGGGAGCTGGGATTTGAGCATTGTGGTATGGTGCGCTGTCTTCCTGGAAGCAGCCATCACAAGGGTACAAATTTTAGCCCTACAATTTGAATGTTTCAGCATGTAGCATGTTGCTATCATACAATTTTTGTGATCCTTGAATTGTAGCCTCAGTTTCCTGTTCCTAACTGACAGGAATGCCACCTGTAGCCTGTCTATTTCAGAGACGCTCTTCTCCATACTTCGATTGTAACCAGTGGTTATTTGAGTTACTGTTGCCATCCTATCAGCTCAAAGCAGTCTGGCCATTGTCCTCTGAGTTCTGGCATCACCCAGAGATCAGCAGTTTCTTAAATACTCAAACCAGCCCGTCTGTCACCAACAACCATAGGATGTTACTTACATCACCTTTCTTCTCTATTCTGATGCTCAGTTTGAACTTCATCAGGTCATCTTGACCTAAATGCACTAAGTTGCTGCTATTTGATTGGTTGATTAGATATTTGTGTTAATGAGCAGTTGAACAGGTGTACCTAATAGAGTGGCTGGTATTTTCTCACATGCTTAGCCTGTAAATAAAAAATACAACATTTTGTTGCAGCTATGAAGGCAGCTGTTTTGATCCAGCGATGGTACCGGCGCTACATGGCCCGTCTTGAGATGAGACGCAGGTACACTTGGAACATTTTTCAGTCTATTGAATACGCCGGGGAACAAGACCAGCTGCAGGTGTCTCTCATTACAGGCATCTATTTTGCAAATTTCAGAAGTATCATAAAGCTTAAACATGCGTTTCTTTTTGGTTTTTCAGCTCTCTAGTTTCTTCACTTTCATGCTGGACAACTTCACTCAGCTGAATGGGAATGGGCCAGGTTAGGGGAGAGAATTCTCATATCTACAGCGTAAAAGGGTGTATTATTATTATTATCATTATTATTATTATTATTATTATTTTGCATGTCTAAAACTTAGATTTTTGCCTATAATATTTGGAACTGCTGAAGTAATGTTTGCTTCCTTTTGAAATAAAATATAATTTCCTAGTCCTGCTATGTAGACAGGATCTCACTGGGTTTTAATGTATGCAGAAACGACAAACTTATCACACTGTAGCAGCTAAATAAATGTGCCTAATTTTAAGAAACATTCGTTTTCTTATCAGTTGGTGTTTAATGATTGTTCTTTTTAACTTTTCCAACACCCCCATTGTTTAAATTAACACCATTTTGTTTGTTATGCCACTGTACGTTAGATATTTTGATCTAGACGAGGAAACCCATTGCGTATACCCTGTTGCTTAGCAACTACTGTGAATGTGGAGGCCAATGTGTCGGTGTGGTGCACTGAAACAGCTGTGGCTTAAGTGTGTATTGACCCGCTCTTCCAGCTCAAAAGCATAATGTTTCATTGACAAGCTAATCCTCAGGGAAACCCTTTTTTTGCTCATCATCTCCTGAACATCCTCTTCATGGGTTTTACGTTAAGTCTACATAAGGGATGCAAAGAGGCCAGACTCTGCTGTCTCTGTTTACTACGTACAGGATCTGTGTTTTTATATTTGTTTGTCAGGGACACTATAGAGGAAATAACACAATAGGAGAGGGACATGGGCCTCTGGGTAGACATCTGTCCCAGCACTGCTTGTTTGCATAATTTAAAGGCTGTTGGGATTTGTTCTTATATTTGAAACTTCAGTGAGGTCTCAAATATGAGAAGAATATTTAGTATAGTATAGCACCTGTATATGAGATTTTTGTAGTTTAAGACTACAAGAGAGAGGGGGGAAAAAGCAACAATACACTCCCAGTACAGACAAAATAGAAATTGTTGATGATAAGCTTATCATTGATTAAGTCAGAAAAAGAAGAGCTGTGTGGTGGGTGGGTTGCAAAGCAGCTTGCAGATGTGCTGCACCTATAGTCGTGTTAAAAAGCAGGTTAAAAAGCGCCACCTAGAAAACAGTTTGCACTGGGGTGCTTAGAAGGGCATCAGCTAAGCCATCATCTCTCGTGAGCTGGCATTAACAACAGTGGATTTACCAGGATTGATAGCTGAGGTTTTTTAAGCTGTTATATAATTTTTTCATATAACCAAATATTGTGCATTCCTGTTTTGGATTTAAAGGATGTAAAGGTGAGGATAGAGGAAAAGGTACAAGATATATACCATTTACTCATTTTTTTTCTTGACAAAGATAAGATTTCATGTTTGTGGACATCTAGCTTTCATTTTAAATAAATTATATGATATGTAAATTGCGTTTCAGACTTGATCTCCCAGCTGCTGGATCCAGTGGTGGACCCATGGTTAGACAGAGAAACCTGCTACAACCTGATCCATGTTCCAGAGTCCTACACCGGACCTAGACTATCATTTCCTCTCTCCGTCGCTGATACAAATGCGCTCCTGAGTGCGTTTAAGGATCAGCAGGTACCAAATATGAGCCTTTCACTTTGTCTCTTAAACATCTGATTGTCTGGTGGTTTAGATTTGGAGTGCTCACTGCTTTTTTCCACACAGACTCTCCATGCCAGATATGTTCTCCAGCTGCTGTATGAGACCAAAAAGCTCCTCAAACAGATGCCAAACATAGTTCACTTGTCGACATCCTACTACAAAGAGATCACTATATGTGGTGGGTCTCAGTGTCTCTTGTTAATTTAAGGTTCAAAATTTTCAGGACCATAAAAAAAAATTTAAAAAAATATATATTTTAATCTCATTGTAGCATATGCTACACTGCACAGACCAAATAAATGATCTATGTAGTTTTAAATGAGAGATGGTGCCTTGTGGTTGTTTAAAAACAGTTGATTGTATCTTACTGGCAGCAAGGTAAGTCCTACTTATTTGCACACTGATCAGCCACTTGACTCCTCTTGCACAGCTTTCCTCCTCCTACCTTTGCATGTCATTAAACTCAAGAATACTTGAGTAACAAAAATGAAAAAACACACACTCATAAGGCTGAGGTGGAGCAATCCTTATGATTAGGGAGTTTTAGTCCGCTTCTGTAAACCCATAAAGCAACAGGACTTCAGTTTCTTGATTGCAGTGACTTTTTTCTTTTGGTACAGGTGATCTGCACGGGCGACTTGATGACTTACTACTTATATTTTATAAGGTAAGGCTGCCCGTACAACAGCTTTCTTAGGCATCATTTGTGCATCATCTACCTCATAGCAATATCAGATTTCATGTAGATTTTTTTATAAATAAAAGACTGAACCCTCTGCAGTTAAATCCTAAGCAGTCACTATATGTAATTTTTATTTTTTAATAAATTCTTCTGCCCGTCAGAGAGCAAAGAACAACTAACTGACACGCATCAGTCATTTTTTTAGACTGTAGGGTCATTGCAGGGGGGTTTTCTCTGACAACAAACCTCAGATGGTTAAATAAGTAAAAGCTGAAGGTCTGACTGTTTTCATGTTTTGGTTTTTCTCAGAATGGCCTTCCCTCTGCAGAGACACTGTACGTGTTTAATGGGGACTTTGTGGACCGTGGAAAAAAGTCAGTTGAAGTGGTTATCCTGCTGTTTGCCTTCCTTTTGCTTTACCCAGACTACATGCACCTGAACCGAGGAAACCATGAAGACCACATAATGAACCTCAGGCAAGTTTAGAAAAGGGTGAAGTGAAAAATATTTACTTGTCTAGGTTCACCACGAACACCAGGAGAATAGAGTATCGGTTTAAAGGTTTGTGGTTTTCTTTTTTCAGATACGGGTTCACAAAGGAAGTCATGCAGAAGTACAAGGTAAAGTCCAAATACATGCCGTCAGTCTGATTTTATGTCCACAACTCAGTAAGCACTTTGCAGCTTGGTGACTGTCACAGCTGATTGTTATTTTAAATTACTGTTCTCGCCTGTTTGCAGACTCATGGCCGTGAGATCCTTCAGCTGTTTCAGGATGTTTTCAGCCTCCTGCCCATCGCAACAGTTATAGACGGAAAGATTCTGATCGTTCACGGAGGGATTTCAGACCAGACTGACTTAGACTTCCTGAGCTCCATAGAGAGACACAAGGTCAGCGGAAACAATCAGCTTTGGCCACCAGGGGTCAGAAAAAACAACTTTTTACATGCTGACACACTCATACCCACCACACAACAATGTAGCTGTGTGCAGCGTGGAAAAAAGTGGTTTGTAGTTTTATCCGGCAACAGGAGTCAGATTCCTGAGACGCATATCGAGACATGTTGTAGAGTTGGTTCAGCAGCTTCTCGGTAACAGCTGCAAGGCTCAGTTATTGACAAGTTATTAGAGTAGCTTCTTTGTAGGTCTGCTACTGTGTGAATAGGGGTTAAAATGGGATTTGGCAGGTGGGGAGACCCTAAGGTTGGGTGTCGGAGTGCGGTGTGGGGAAAGGCATCACTTTCCCTACTTCTCAGTAGGGGTGGCTGTGGCTCAGGTGGTGAAATGGGACTTTTACACACTGGAAAGGTAGCGGATCGATCCCGGACTCCTCCGGTCTGTGTGCCAAAGCATCCTTAAGCAAGATGCTAAACCCTGAGTAGTGTGATTATGTGTGTGATATGTATGTTAGATATCAGTCACATAAGCTCTAGTTAAATTTTATTTGTATGCTACCTATAATCAGCTGGCCTCTGCTACTGTTCCAATATTCACTGCTCCATGTGGATTTAGCCAACTGAATTCATTAAGATCTAAGCAGATGTTTGTGAGCTGGTTGGCTGATTTCCAACCCCTAGACAACATAAAGCTTGTAAAAAGTAGAAGTTTAAAAAAAGTGGAATTTGGTGAGTGAATCTAATCAGCACCATAAATCTGGTGTCCTTGATGAAACCAAACACTGAAAACAAAAGCAAAGTGTGCTTTGCAGTCCAACATACAGCATCATTGTGAAGTTCACCTGTTTGTGTGTTTGTTAAACTGTTTGAAAAGTTGCATTTGAAATTCCCTGCATGATTACTCTGTTTATGCTCACTCCTCCTCTATAGCGCTGATTAGATTCTGAATTAGGCCATCATGAACGAACTTTATTCACATCTGCGCCTTGAACACATCACAGAGATGAGAGGTAAAACAGGTTGTGTTGATGGTGTAAGCAGACACATTTAATTGCTCATTAATCTAAAGTGCCTCAGTGCCTTTCCAGACACTTCCAGCCCACTTTAACCCCAGTTTGTGGGCTTTTATTATGGTATCAATCTGCATTCACGATTGCTACTCCAAATCCGATTAATGGACTCCTGCTTGATAAAAAAACAAAATATTTAGCCTGACAAATTTTGAAGGTTTCTGTGACATTGCAGTGTTTCACGGTAGGATTAGCTGAATAATGAAGCAGCAAACCGGAGGCCAGGTTTCCAGCAGAAGGGCTAAAAAAGTAGGAAATTCATGCACAGGGATTAAGAGAAACAAATTGTGAGGGTTCACCTTATTTTGCAGGACCCATACAGAGTAGTTTGACTTTGCTTCACTGTTTGATGCTCAGGTGACGTTCACTAAGTTTCAGTTTCACAGAGCTTTTCTTCTGGCGTGTCTCAGACAAATGCTAAAAGATGTTTAAATGCTTCTAATATGGCAACCTTAAACACTCTGTCCTGTACCTATGCTATTTTATTGTTTTATTATTATTTATTATTTATTTTTATTTTGAATGATGGACTCTTGGTTTTGAAAGAAAATGACACAAAAATAAAATTGTATTTGAATAAATTATTGCATTTATTCTCTTAAAATGCAGAAAGCACAGAGCATGAATGGTCATCACAGGTATTTCAGAGAATGCTTTAATATGTATGAAAGTTATCATTAAGGTGGATTTTATTGATTTATTTGTTTATTTTTTACATTAAAATACTCCTTTAGTACTTGCTAAGCACTGCACTAAAGATGTGTGTATACCTTTTTTTTTCACCCTTTTTTTTTATGTTACTTTTCTGTCTTCACGTTTTGCTGTTTGTCAGCACGATGTTTCCACCTCACTGCTACCTCCCATTCCTTCCTCTTGTAGGTGAAATCAGCCCTGAGATTTCCCAGGTGCAGTTTGGAGCACCTGGACATCAGTCAGTCCTGCAGACAGACCAAAAGAACGAGATCCACAGACAGCTCTCGTCCCAGCAGCAGTCGCAGTCAAAACAAGAACCAAAGGACACCCAACACGAGGTGTGACCGCAGCCCACAGACACTTACATGTGTTTTTATGTAGTAAGGTCTGTGTGCAGTTAGCTCCTGTTAACAGCTACAGGGCCTCTTTTCTACCGCCGTTTGTTTTTTCTCTAGGAAGAAGCGATGCAGGCTCAGCAGACAAGACAGCGCCGCCTCCACCTCTTCCTCCTCCTCGTCTTCCTCGTCATCCTCTTCACTCTGCTCTCCTCGAACCCCATCCTGCCTCTCCCCGCATGCTTTTCCATCTTCTCCTTGCATGCCTTACTCTGTTAACGTCCTCCAAGTGCCTTTCCTGGACTCCCTGTCCTCCGTTCCCCTCCCGTCACCTTCGCAGCATGAGCAGGAATGGAAGCAGGTGAGAGGAGCAGAGAACACATTAACACTGTTTAATAATCCGCTCATTTGATGAGCTCCTTCTTTGTCTTGGTCAACACTTTTATCTGCTTTACTCTGGAGCAGATAGTGGATATATTGTGGAGTGACCCTAAAATCCAAGATGGCTGCAGTCCCAACACCTTTAGAGGTGGAGGCTGCTACTTTGGCCCTGACGTCACCCAGAGACTACTGCTCCAACACGGACTCCAGCTGCTCATCCGCTCACATGAGTGCAAACAAGAAGGATACGAGTTCTGTCACAGTGGAAAGGTACACAAGGTGCAATCATTTCATTTAAATGTGTCACTAACACTTTAAAATACGGCCAAGACTAAGGGCTTAATTCCCCTGTAATTAAATGGAATTTCACTGTAATTACAATTACAGTTAAGTGTAGGTACCCTCGGGTAAGAGGATAATAAGTAATATTTTTACACAAATTAAAGAAATAATTATACTCTAAGCAAATATAAGTACTCTTTAAATAATTATAATGAATGTCTAAGTAATTTTAAATAGCGCATGAGGAACTTTAAACTTTGTATAACGTAAGGTATTTTATATTAAAGCAATAATTACAATGTAATTACATTTAAGTAGTGCATAAGTAATTTTAGTAGTGCCTAAATTCTAGATATAGTACAGGAAAGGAGATATAAATTACACTGTATGTTATTTTAAGTACTTCTAAAGTAATGTTGTACTGCATCATTTCTTTAATTTTGCTGAAAAACAAACCATATTTTCCCATCTTACATTGTACAATTTAGGGGAACCAGCCGTGTTATGGAGTGGCTTAACTCTCGCTCCATCATAAGGTCACATAGGCCTGAGAGTTTTCCTTGTAAGTCATTAAGGCGGAACAGTCATTTTATTTATATTGGAAAAGTCAAAGGACAGTTGAATAATAAAGCATTCATCATGAGCATCAACATTATGAATACTGAGTAAAGATGCAACAAGACGAGATTAATCCACTTCATAATACCGCCAACACCATGAAAAATACAACATATTTACAATGTAAGATGAGGAAATATTGTTTGTTTTTCAGATAAATTTAACAGTACTTACATTTGCTTACAGTATAGTAATTTCCTCTGAAGCACTGACTTGTTACCTCTTATTCTAGTGTGCCTACCTTTAGGTATTTGTAGGTAAATATAATTACATTATAATTTCAAAAAGTACATTGAAATTCCAATAAATTAAAAAAGAAATTCTGAAAAATTCTAAAAAATGTTGTTCACTGTCTAAAGGTTTTGCCTTGTTGAGTCTATTTCCATATTGTAGGTGATCACCATCTTCTCTGCGTCCAATTATTACGAGGAGGGAAGCAACCGAGGAGCCTATGTCAAACTGGGACGAGAGCTGGTGCCCCGCTTCTACCAGTACCAAGTCAGCCGGACTACTCGCAAACTTACTCTGACACAGAGGTAACACGGGTGTCTGGTGTGTCTGTGTACTGTGGGGGCGATGAAGCAATGCTCAGAGTAGTAGCACTGAAACTAATCATGACAAAATCTTGTGCATAATTTTATAATTCTATTAAATGTGTAAGAAAGGTTGGTCTAGGTTAACGTTTGTGTCTGCAGAGTGCGAGCCGCTGAGGGCTCTGCTCTCAGAGCCTTAAAGGAGAAGCTGTTCGCTCACCGCTCCGAGCTGATGGCCGGCTTCCAGCAGTACGACCAGAATAACACAGGTGCTCTCTTCTCACTCCATTTTCTTATAAATGTCATGTTTTAATATTCAGGTTTGATTCCCAGGCTGACATGGAGAGTTTTTACATTTGCACACGCCTTGCTTCAGGTCGTGTGTCGGTCTGCGAGTGGGCTCTGGTTCTGGAGTCTGTACTGAGACTGGACCTGCCGTGGAGGACGCTTCGTCCACACTTAGCCCGTCTGGCACCAGATGGCAGCCTGGAGTATCAGTCCTGCTTCGAGGATATGGGACCAGGCATTCCTCTGCCGCAGGTCAGAAACAAAGGGGTACAAAAGAAACACGTACATTCGCTCGAGAAATGACCTTAAAGGGAAAAGGAGATGAAGGAAAACCCTTAAAGGTCACTGTTTTCATCTGAAGTTATACGCTTAATATAAACATCCCTTTGTCTTATTATACAAACATCCAGTCACAAACATCCAGATTATCGAAAGGCTCTTCACAGCATTTTTTTTACATAGCAGTTCTTTCTCATTTGCACTTTTAAAACGAGTCCATTTTACTCCTGATCCTGTTCTTTTGTCTACAATGTCGAACTTGTATCTGCGAGGAGGGATTTTGCCCCTAGTGGTACAGTTACTTCTAGCTTCGCAGTACATATTCCCAGCACTGCTGCTGTTAAACACAGCTGGAAGGACTCCTGATTTTTTATCTTTCAGGTCACTCCAAATTTGGCTGAAACTCTGTTCAGATACAGGACAGACATTGAGATAATATTCAACATCATAGACAAAGATCATTCAGGTAAATAAAAAGCAAAAAATCTTTTTCGAGATAATGTTTCAAATAAGCCAAAACTGACTTGTACGTGAGTGATGTTTGTTTTAACCTGTAGGTCTGATTTCCATTGAGGAGTTTCGTCAAACTTGGCGTCTTTTTAGTGCTCACTTGGGAGTTGCCATCGACGACAGTGCCATTGATGACCTGGCCCGGAGTATTGACTTTAATAAGGATGGCAGTATAGACTTCACTGAGTTCCTAGAGGCATTTAGAGTGGTACACAAACTGGACAGCAAAGATCAGCAACTGCATGAAAAGATGGATGGAGAGAAGAGGACAGGCTGAATACTAAACTGTGGAAGTACCAATGTAGGATACTGTACAGCATATACATCTCAGAATACTTGAAGACAATACCACTGGAAGTGATTAGGTCATGATTCATTAGCAGATTTCTCAATTGTGGTGTGTGGGTTGGGGTTAGGGGTATGGCTCTGGGAATGCCAATATCTAAGGCTGATTTAAATAAAGTGATATATCCCTAATTTTATTATGTCTTTTATTGCACCACCAGCTTTTTAGAGGGGCTGACTGTGGAGAAAAAAAAACGTCTTAACAACTGCTGGCTGTAGTAAAATGAATATTTCAAAGAACAGCACAATAGAGTTAAAAACCTTTACAGTGAGCTGATTTAAAAAAATCAGCTACAAAATCAGAAGAAGCTCTGGAGGCGTTGTGTACTTCAGGCACTGTTTGATTTACTTTTATTCATTTTCTTCCACAGAAATTAAATTGAAAAATATGCTGCGATTGAAAACGATTGTACAGCTGTACCTAATAAAGTTGACTGAATGTAGGTTTACAAGTATTGGTGTAAAAGATGCTTCTTTTTTTTTTTTTTTTTCACAATATAAATATTATTTTTGTGTGTGTGTGAGTGTGGACAGGTGTCTAAGACAGAGTGTATGTTCAACTCTGTTTGGCTCATAGCTGATAGAAAGTTCAGCTGTTGAACTTTAATCCCTGTGCTCAAGAAATACATTTAGAAAGAGGAAGAAGTCCCTGGGATTTTCAAAGTAAAATAAGCCCACTGAATGCACTATGGAAAAATGTCTGAACCTTTCTGTGTTGATTGTTACGTCAATTTAAAATTTCTCTAAAGTACCTAAGTGCTTTGGAGAGAGGCACGTTTACATTCCAGGTCTCCAAAGAACAAAAACAAAATACACAAGAAGCTGAAAGATGTGTTTTGTTATATTAAATAATTATTGTTGAAAGTAAAACCCACTAAAATGTTTTCAGAATTTGCAAATTGATGATGATCATTCATCTCGTAAATCACAACACACTGTTCTTCCCCCACACAAGGTTCTCTTATAAGTTAAAGATCTTGTTATTGGCATTATTGGCTGTTTTTATGTGGTGTGGTATCAATACTAAATTTTTCAGTAACACACAACACTAATTAGAAAGTCTTGATGGTCACTCTAGAGCAGGCCTCAGAGATTTCAAATCTCCACTGATGTATTAATAATACACATTTGACTGGATTGATAATACTCCAGGGACCAGGAGATAAAAGGAACCGAGATGTCTTGACTGTGGTACTTGTGTTACTGCATTAACGTGGACAGATTACAAGCACCTTTACTGGAGAGTTTTGGCTGTGGGTGGGAATGCACAGAAATATATTACTTCTAATTCCTGACCTTGCTCCCTGTCACTTATAGAAAATGGATGTGAACTTGTTGACGTCACCTTTGAAATGTTTTCCTGCGAGTGTCTTAAGGTTTACCAGTGCAGCAGCACTTTAGATTATATTTAGCAAGAAAACTAAAAAGTTGAAAAGAGAGCATGTTGAGTATACCGGAAGGATTTGGGACAAAACATGAAGCTCTGATGGGCGAGTAGTTTGTGTCTCTATGAGGGATTGGAACATTGTTACTGCCTACATGTTTAAATTATTCACTCATGCTCACTGGAATGACACTGGCTCCTGGCTATGTCACAAAATGAAATGCTGAAAGGACCTAGTACCACACCCCAAATTTAAATTAAGACAGATTTAATAGTGTCCACTTGTAATAAATTAGCAGGTCTCATTGTTCACTTTCAAGACTGACAGTTTTCAATATTGTTAGAGTAAGAAAAAAACAGTTGTTTTACTTGCTACAATGTCCTTATTTGTTTGATTAACAGACTACTTTTGGCTGGGCTCCTCAAAAGCAACCTTATAAATTTATGATACGAACATTTTTAAACAATTTGTGTTTCAGTTTTGTTAGTGTGTTTTTTTTCCTAATGGTTATGTTCAATGTTCCCTCTAAGCTGCGCGCGTGCGCAATTGCGCACTACTGGCACGGTCTCTGCGCACAGAAAAACTGTGTTGCGCACACACACAAAAATCTAACCAGAATTGAAATTAAGATTAAAACTTTGCAGT
>NW_005187796.1:251969-258640 GCF_000239375.1 Pundamilia nyererei | reverse complement strand
CGCTCAGGGAGTTTGTGTGTTCGCTCAGACACATAAAAAATTAGAGTGAACATTGGTTATGTTGTCGTTAAATGTCACCTTGGCACACTATAATACTATGTAAAAGTTATATGAGCGCTGTTAAGTAATCAGTATGATTTGATGATTTTTTTATTATTATTTCTTAAATTGTAAAATATAAGTGTCCAGTGGGAGGTCCCTAAATTATTTGTCCAAAACTATAAGATGTTTAGTTAAATATATTCTTGTCTCCACCAGAGTCCAGAGATGGAGAGTACGCTAGAAACTGATTTGGCATCAGTTGTATACACACATTTTCTCTTCATTTACTAGTTGGTCTAAATAACTATTGTTGGGTTTATCTAGACACAAACCCCGCTGGAAAACGAGACACTCAATAACTGCATGACAAAACAAGTCAAGACAGAGCTCTGTTGTCTTTGTGGCTCGCGAGGGAAGTCAGCCCAGGCCTTCACCTGTCCTTAGCCAACTTTGACTGATTCCATACATACACATATGACCTTTCAATGAACTTAAACTGTGTGTATGAGGTATGCAGAAAAGCAGACGTAAGCGTCTTGCTAAACATAAAAACAGGGACTTGCAATAGGTCATATCTCAAATGAACATTTAAAGGTGTGAAGTCTTGCACCTCAAGAAACAGAACATGGTCCATTCCAAATGTAACATAGCTCGTCTCTGCACTAAGCTGCACTCTAAATAAAGAAAGCACATTTTGTCAGCACAGACACAGATAAAGGAAATGTTAGATGGTTGAAAATAAATCCTCTGACTGTCCGGCCTTTTCTTCATAATGATAGCCATATTAGGACACATAAAGGCAATGATTATATATCTATATATTTTAGCACAAATGACGATATAAGAAATATCAATTCCAACAACTATAAATGTAGAAAAAATAAGGAGTGTGTATTTTTATCATCATAATTATAATTATAATGAATTATTATTATTATCATACTTGCTTAAATTTGAAGCAATTATATGATAAAAGGAGAGCGCTTGAACGCACCACGGTGATTTGACAGATTTTACACACAGTATTTGAAAGCAGCACAACTGTGTCGACAGAGCAGCGTTCAACTGCATTTTAGAAGCAAACAACACACAAAAAAGCTAATGTTGGTGAAGAAGAACAGGGACACAGGCCATTGATCTTTTCAGATACCAGTGACATGGGATTTGTAGTGTGCTTATCAGACCGGTGCTTATCAGACCAGTCTCTGGTAGCAGTTAGCGAAAACCTTTACATCACAGTAGCACTGTTATGCTGCCATCTTTCGGGGAAATTATGTCATTACACCGGTATGAGGTTGGGTATAGGTGGATTTGTTTTTTTGCTCGTGAGTTTTTGCAAACAGTCAGAAATGTCCACGAGCTGCAGTGAGTTAACATTTTGCACAAATGTTATTCAAATCCCAATGTTTGTTTGTTTTTTTGTTTTGTTTTTTGTTTTGTTTTTATCACATCTCAGGATTTTAGCCCCTGTCTGAACAACAACATCCTGGTAACGTTTTTATTTTTTATTTTATTTTTTATTTGAATCAAATAGATTTTTTTTTTTAACAAATGTTTTTAACTTTTTCTTGTTTTTTAATGCTTTACAAAATTTCAGTTATGAAGCACTTTGCAACTTTAAGAAAATAGCTATATGAATATAGCAATTTGTAATACAATATTTATATTTTCAATTAACGCTTTATCTGGCAAGGAATCGTAAACAGTTACTTGATTTGCATCGTAACAATGACCTTTTTTTTTTTTTAGGAAAGATAAAAGGTAACAGTCTTGTAATATCCTCCAGTAACTCTCTAGGGTTGTGAAATTTGCCGTGTGCAAGCATTTCAAGTTCCCAGTAAAAGGTTAAAAGCTGCAAAATAACAAACTTAGTAGGTCTGAGATGGTCTGACTTATGTCTTATATTCAAATCGGGCCTGCATATGACTAGGACAATTTTGTAAGTCTCTAATAAAAGATGGGACTGTTTTGGAAAATGGATATGGTTCTGGACATGCACACTTTGAGTCTTAGATCTTTATGATGCCAAAATGCATCAGCAGCTACACTCCCCTGCTGTTCAATTCAATTTTATTTATATAATATTTATATAACGCCAAATCACAACAACAGTTGCCTCGAGGCGCTGTTCAAACCTGTTTGCTAAGAGAAGTTGCTCAAAAGGAAGTTGACTTGGAGGGTGATATAGAAGCTTGTTATAGAGAGTGAATGTGCACGGGTTGCACCAAAGTTCAGTACAAAGAATTACTGTCAAACGTGAATCATGTAATCATGATCTAGTAGTCCATGAGGATTTTTATAGAGTTGGAAATTAGCACAATAAGTCTCCCTTAATCTTTAATGTAGTTTTTTTTTAGTTATATCAGTTCTTCTGTTATACAGAACTGACACCCTAATAGTGACACTGAGCCATCATTAACTGCACATGTGGTTACTCTACTGCGCTACTATTGCAGATAAAAATGTCAGCAAAAAGAGGCCTACTATCATTTCAGCAGCTGGGAAAACAGACTAGACACCCACTGCTAGTCTATGCCAAGGAAAACACCTGGCCAACTTCCACCTGTTGGGTAGTCGTTAACTTACTTCTGCTGTAAATTTATTACTACATTGCAGTCCTTTCTGTGAAACAGGAAAATGGATGTGCATATTAAAAAGGACACATGAAAGCTTTTTTTTCTTTCTTTATTTCACACTAAATGAACAAACCTTTAGTATATGTTGAGGTAAAGTTGACCAGACATATCAGTAGCATAACCCTGGAGATTTGCAGAAATAGACTGATTTTTATCTTTATACACACACAACACAGATTTTTTAAAAAACTGTTCCCAAACAGAGTATTGTTAGTACTAAAACATATTTGGCTGCAATGAAAACAAAATAATAAAGAACATGGAAACTATCACACTTAAAAATAAATACATGTGTTGTTATGAACGTGGTCATGTGTGAGTGAAAAGCTAATCTGGGGCACAAGTTGTAAATTTTACTTGTTTTTCCCACATATCTGGGGAATTATCTCATTAATTACAGCAGAACAATAAATTACGATGTTACTAAGTAAAAAATAGATAATAACAGCAGAAATTGATTTATGAGGAATAAGTAGTGCACATATGATTGACATTCCTCTGGTAAATGCTGAGCCTGAATAGAACTGTAACATACGATAAATTACAAGACAGACAACAGAGTAAGATTGTAAGTGTCATAAACATACGTCTGAGCAGCACATTCACAAAATAAATAGGTTTACGGTCTAGACTCACAAAGACGAAATAAACTGAAATACAGAGGTCTGCACTGGCAGCTAAGGCTACGATGTTAGATCAGTTATATGAGCGCTACACAGCTTATTAAAGAGTATACTTACAAGCACCGCATGAACAGTATGAGGTGATAACGGGAAGTTAGTTTTATGAAACATGCCTCTTCGGGTGTTTATAGAGTCTGTTAGTAAAACACACCAGTCTGCCTATTCACTGCATCAGGCAGCTGGAACTTGGCAGGAAGTCCTGGACGTAAGTGACTGCTGCTTTGGAGAGATAGGTCATGGTGCCATAGCTACCACTAGGAGCGCTGTCGTAGAAAAAGTTGCAGATTCCAGTTGCTGGGTCCTTCTCAAGGAAATACTCACTGGCGCCGTGGGATTTCTAAAGATGAAGAGGTAACGCAGAGTGAAGCCCAGTGAACGAATACTTGCAACAGACCAAAAACCTTTCTCTGTTAGTACCTGGTCACTGAGGAAAAGGTCATTGGCCAAATGCAAGACGCGATCCACGTGGATGATGCCGCCGATGTTGTCCACGTCTACGTCCGCTATCAGGCCCACAACCATCACCGTCTCCACTAGCAGCTGCCGGTACTCTGGCTGAGGGACGTGGTTCAGCACAGATTCAACCTGCACTGCAAACTTAATCTCTCCTGCTGTCATCTAAACAGAAAACACAGAATTTAAACACACACATATGCAGGAAGTCCAAATCTGCAGCAGGTCTGCGAGTATCTACCTCTCTTGTGGTAGAAGAGGGTAACACGTATCCGTCGATGGACAGACCGTGGCACTTCTGCAGGATCTTCCACACCTTTTGGTAGAAACCCATAGGTACTCTGTTGATGGCACCATCTAGCCTGCGTCTCCTCAGCCACTGGCCTTGCCTCTCCTCCCAGTGCAGCTGGGCGTCTCCTGGACAAGTGCTCACCGGGGACAGCATTCCACTGGGAGTGGAAGGGCTACTGCACCGCTGTGGCGAGCCAAAACATGTAAAAAAGGTTGAAATATTGGAGCACTTTTTTTTCGGCTCACCAGACCACAAAATGATAGCTTTTCCACCTTTCATGCAGTTATCCATGCATACTGACACTCCATCAAACTTGGCAAAAAAGCACTTTAGTATATATGCTGAAGGACAAGGCTGCTATTATTATATTATTGGTGTTAATGATAAATACTCTAAAGAGCTTACTAACTAGTGTTGTAGCCGTAGTAACAGCCTGATATAGCTTGTGCTTTTACTAATTATCTTCCAACCAGAAATGATACAGTATAATGTTGCAACAGCTGCCACATTGCTTCATTATGATAAACACACCCAGGGTTATTTTTGCCAAGCTATTATAAATGCAGACGTCTCCCAGACCCAGAGATTTATGATCACAAGCTACCCCAGGCTTCGGCCACAGTAGAGCCCGTGCTGATATGAGATCAAATAAAAACGTTATGTTAACGTTGTTTTTAACATAATGCAAAGAATTGGAATCTTGTCTTGATATGTACTGTTTCATCATTTATAAATAGATGAAAGTTATCAATTGAGCTCTAACACACTATACTTGTTAGTTGGGTACATTTGTGAGCGCTTGCTTTCTCATTAAAACCGTTGTTAATAATAATAGATTACAAAATAACAGCATCCTCATCCTTAAATAAGTAAAGCCACGAGTAAACTGTAAGATATCTACATAAACTATGAAATCCGAATGGAGTTTGCTTGGTCTACACATACTTCCTATTGCAACCTTAAAACAAATAAGGTGACATGAAGCAGGCGAGGTGAAATGGTTTACCGTAGAGCGAGGAGATGTGACATTGCTACTCAAGGAAAAACCGCCACTGAAGATCTACACATGGATATGGATGACAGATGACAGAGAACAGTTTGAGATGGTTCACACGGCTGTCGCACTGCAAATATGATGGCGCTGGAGCCACACAGAGCAAGGGCATGAGTAAAAATGACAACAGAGCTGCGAAAATCAGCACACGAGAAAGACTGCTGTAAGCAAAACGATAGCTGGACAGGGCTGATCACAACAGAAATCCTTTAACAAACAAACCATGCCAATCCATGACCAAATGCTATAACAAGATGGGTTATGGGGGTGGGGGGAAAACAGCTTAATGAAGGTCTGGACTGGTTCATCAAACTGCAGAAAAGTTATCTGAAGTCCAAGTCTTGTTCTCCTACTGTCATGGGATGGGATGAGAGTCACTCCAGCTATGGATTTAGACTGATTTAGTCATTTAGACCAAGGTCAGAAAAAGTCACATGCTAGATATTATTAAAGCCAACCCACACTTGTAGGGCGAGAGTCATCCAGCTGCAAAAAGAGAAGAACAGTGTCATTATATTCACAGATAGATAGATAGATAGATAGATAGATAGATAGATAGATAGATAGATAGATAGATAGATAGATAGATAGTAGGGGTGCAACGATACTCGTATCGATATTGAACCGTTCGATACAGTGCTTTCGGTTCGGTACGCATATGTATCGAACAATACAAAATTTGTAATTTATTTTATCAACTTTCCTTCTGACGATGCTGTCTGTGTTGAGCGCTCAGTGAATCTGCATTCGACTGCTCCGCCTAGGCTGCACTGTCGAGCGCAGATCCACTGAGCGTTCAACACAAACAGCAGAAGGAAGAGCGCTGGGCAAGCTAGCGACAGAAGTTAAGCTCTCCTGGCAACATGGCAAATTGAACCTCCCCCACCCTCATTCAGATCTGGCATTTGGAATTATTTTGGTTTTCATGTGAGGTATGATCCTGAAGGTAAGCGCGTCATGGACTAAAGTAAAACAGTATGTTGGATGTGCCACGCAATGCTCAATTACATGGGTGGGAACTAGTGTGTTAGCGCAGTTAGCTCGTTAATGTGTTGGCCGTCTAGCCCCATGCAGGAGTAGCCGTTAACGGAGATTTGCCGTGTTGTGGCGTTAACGTCATTTCAACGAGATTAACGCTGACAGCACTAGTGGGAACACAACGAATATGACTGCACATTTACGCCTACATCATCCTAGTGCAAAGACAAGTGGAAGCAGACAAAAACAACAAGCATGCTTGCTACAAACTTTACCCGAGTCATTTAGACAGCCGTTAGCACATGATTCTCCTTATGGGGACCTGATATGTTTAATATTGTGGCGAGCTCAGACAACGAGCAGACGGAGGTATCGTTTGGTCTTGCTTCCCGTGAGCTAGCCAGGGAGCACAGCCGTTTATTGACATCTGCAGAAGAACACTGCCGCTAGCTAACTGCTCAGCGCCGCAACCGCACAGCAACAACAACAACACACAGGGCGCCCTCTGACCCCGGAAGGACACACCGTCGCAG
>NW_005187796.1:211909-243849 GCF_000239375.1 Pundamilia nyererei | reverse complement strand
ACTGTAATTTTGAGTTAAAATATATATTTATAATTTTAATAAATGACAAATTAAAAAGGCATGAACATTTTTTTGTATCGAAAAAATATCGAACCGTGACACCAAAGTATCGAACCGAACCGAACCGTGAATTTTGTGTATCGTTGCACCCCTAATAGATAGATAGATAGATAGATGGAGAGATAGATAAAAAGGCACTTGAAGCAGATTAAATATATATACTTAAATTACAATACTTAGAATTCTATGTCCTATTATTCCCACCTGTTTTATCTCACTCTTTAGCTTGTGTATTCCTGTGCGTTCAGTCTTTGTAGCTCCTGTGTGACCTAGTTCATGGATGGATATCGCAGGGCTAGTGGCTGCAGACTGGATTGGGCGCACTGATGGAAAAAAAACAGGAGCACAGATCAAAGATTCAGGATTGTTTAAGGGGAAGTCAAATAAATGTTTTCCCGATTAATCATTTTAAGTAACAAGGTTCCTGATCTGGTGTAGAATACATAGACTCTGTGTGAGAGCAACAAAATATATGACCATGATTATTACAAAGGTGTTCAGCTGTTCCTGAGGGATGAGGGATGGGTGCATAGGGAACAACAAAACTCACTGCTTCTCTCCACCCCAAATTCTTTGCCACTGAGGATGTGATGCAGTAGGTTCTTCATGCCAAATGGACTCAGGCTCATCAAACTCTCTGACGCCTCCTCCCCTACAAAGACATTTCAAGCTTTTCATATTGCACACTCTGCAGACTTAATTCCTTTGCTCAACCACTTGGTTATGCGTGCATGTGCATGTGTTTGGGTGTTTTTTCCTACCAGAACAGTGCAGGCTGCGAGCTAACTCAGTGGCCATCACTTGCATGATGAGTCCTATCCTGAGTCTGAGCATGTCCCCGAACAGAGCGGGCTGGGAGCGCACATACATGGCTAGATACACCATGATTTCCTACATGACAGACACACACAGTTCAAGGCTGTAAGATTGGTGTATGAAAAAATTATCGGTCAGTCCAAACGGTGACTGATTTACCTGAGTGACCACTGCTACACTGATATCCTGACCACTGGCTTCGTAGATGAGGTTGTTTAACTCATCTGGCGGAAGAGGGCTGAAAAGAATCAGGACAGAGACCTTGGATTATTATTGGAAGATTTCTTCAGCCACACTGTTTTACTGCAATAACGGCTTACACTGTGATCACTCTTTCCCTGGGTTGAGGAGGTAGACCTACAGTCAGCTGCTTGTGATGGGAAATCAGATCTGTGCAGGCCTGCAGAAAGGACAAATACATGTGGAATGAATTATTAATAAATGGCCGTGGACACTGTTGATCCTGTTCAAAACACATCTATTAGGAACTTCCTAAATCTTACTTGTAGCATGAGTGAGTGACTGAAGCTGTTTGTTGCAGGAGGAATAGGGTAGGTCAACAAACAGACAGCAATGATTCAATAACACTGGATCAGAACAAGTCCAGATATCTGATCACAGTGACTGATCCACATGGAAGATACCAATGACATGGCTAAAGACTGAATATATAAGTATACATGATTTATGATATATGTTTGTAAGGTCAATTTGTGGCTACATGTGGAATGGCATCATCATGCTGTTGGTGGTAGTGCTGTCTTACTACTTAGGTGTCCAAGTCAAGCACATAATCTCTGCTGCAAGTTGCTGACACACTTTGTTTAAAATAATCTCCAACCAGGTGCTAAGCCACCTTTTTCCTAAAACACTGACCTCAGCGAGGACCTCCACCCTCTTGCGCAGTATTCCAGAGATGTACCTAATGAGCCCCCACTCTTTGCAGGCTCCGGCTTCTACATACAGCTCCTCCAACAGTGATCGCACACTGACCCCACCCTGCCCAGGACCTGACAACTCCACCAGCCAATCAGCTCCTCTGCTCAAGAGAACAAAAACACACGACGGGCAATTACAAAAGCAGCATTTTTTAATCAAACGTTTGCTCTACTTTTGTCTTGATGATCATACTTCATCACATAGAGAATGTAGAGGATGTCAGCCTGGTCCTGAAGAGTGGGGCATTCTTTTAGCTGCCTGACCAATGCTGCAAAGTCTGTGTTGCCCTGAGAGTCTCGCGGCAGATGAAGATCAGCAGCAGAGTGTGACTAGTAAAGGAAAAGTGCCAGGGTTAGACAAATGTACTCATAGCAATACTGACGTCGTGAGAGAAATGAGTTTGCTGGTGGAAGGATGTGCTGTGCCTACCTTGTGCTGTTTCACCTGTGGGCCGTGCTGAGGATGAGGAACATCAAGAAGGTTGAGAGATTTGCGATGTTTGCTCTTGACCGGAGTCACAGGCAGATACATGGAAGACTCTGAAAATACGTGTCATTAAAAGGAGCATTAAAAAGAGAGTCTCTGCTTTTTAACACACTGGCAGCTTATTACAAAAAAATGCCTTTTAAGGTCTCTGCTTTGCTGTTAAACAGGGACTTTTGCTTATTACTGGATTATTATTAGAAATTCCTTCAATCACAGTTTTTACTGCAGTAACAGCTTGCACTGTGATGACTCGTCCCTTGGGTTCAGGAGGTAGACCAGACCTGTGCAGGTTTGACAGGCTTGACAATGGCTTAGTGTTTTGACAAGATTTGTTACTTTGATGTCAAAAAAATCTAACATCAGTCTTATTATATTATTACAGACTCCTTATAAAAGATGGCTGTGATAGGAGGGTGAAGCCAGTGCTCGAGTGCCATAAACCTGCCTGTCCTTCTAATGGCCAGCAGGGGGTGAAAGTCCTTGCTTAATGTGTGACCTCAGCAAACATTTTCAGTCACACTGACACTGTGCTTGTCTCAAATAAACAAAACAACCAAAACGCTCAAGACAAGGCTTCACAAAACAATTGGTGACATTGTGGTGACCACATCCATCTTTTAAATACACACTATGGTTAGTGTATCTGGACTAGCATGAAAACTAGCATGGTCATTACATTGTTGAGAAACTCACTGGGAACGTTCAGGCCCTGGACCTGCGCCATAAAAGACAGGATGTCTCTTGTGGTATGTTCTGGACTGAAGACATGGTGCTGCCCCCTCTGGATGGGAGGAAGATGGCACTTGGTAGTGGTGCTGTGAAGGAGCTGGGTGAGGTACTGGTCAAATACATCTTCTGAGTCATCTAGAGTTAAATCGAATTGAACCATGTTTACAAACAGGACAAATTAATTGTGCCACACAACTGCTGTACAGTCTTGGACAATAAGTAATTACCCGAGGGACGACAGATATTATACTCCTCTCCATATCCATCATCATCATCGCCTCCATCCTCAAGCAATATGTCATCATTCTCTTCATCCAGGAAGCTGAGACGAGTGTGAAAAGAAGTGGTCTGGACACTGGAGACGTCTGACATCTGCACCCTGTAGTGGTCAGCCAAAGTACTCAGACACAAACTTTATACAAAAGTCACATCATCTGTTGTTTTAAGCTATAGAGGGAAACAAACCTCGCTCCAGCAAAATAGCCATCCTGTAGTTTCCTTAGAGTTGACAGGATACATGAATCAATTGTTTCTCCATCTTCATCTAGACAGAAAAAAGATGGACATTCATCAGGTAAAAAATTAGGAGCTACTCACAGTTCATGTGTTCAGCAGTGACATCTCCTGTTTGAACATGCAGTCTAAACATCTAAGTTTATTTTTTATATTAGCTAAAAAATACAGTACATTATTAATTATATTATGTAGAACAATTACAGACTGATATGCTTTGGTTAATACCCAGCATGCTACGGGTGATTGGGAATGTGAGCGTGGGCCGCCCTGTCATCCTCCAGCAACAAGAGAGATAGGCCAGTTCGGTCCGTAACATCTCCACAATCATCTGGTTGTCCAGAGCCAGATAGAAATGGTGCTGATCCAGAAACTGAACAAAGGGGGGGCCAAGCAGAAATATAGAAATTCAAATATTTATTGTTCAATTATTAATGTTAATGTGGCTAACATAACAAGGTCACAACATGCCCTAGTTTTACCTGAGGGGTGAATATGTAAGAGCGATTTCGGATCTCGTAGAATTTGGATGTTCCCAGGACACCAATGTGTCTGTACGGCCGCCCACTCAGACTCAGCTTCTTGCTGTTCCCTGTGGCAGAGACACCAGATGGTACTCTTATTTATTTTAATATGAACACACATGCACAGGTGTATACTGTAAGGAAAAGAGTGCTCGTTTACCCAGTCTAACATAGACATGGCTCAGGATGCGAGCTGGCATGACCCTGATGGGCAGAACTTCTGCCATCGTCTGTACCTCGATCCCCAGATCTCTTAACAACTCCTGGATCTCCTCCGACTCTGCTAGAACACAAACTAAAAAAAACCAAACATATAAAAAGCAATTTAGATATTTAAAGATTTTTAAAATATATTAAAATATTGGTAGTTCAATATCTGGCTGCTCCAGTCTGGATGCCAAATATCCTGGGGCAAGTTACTAAACCCAAGTTGCTCTCCGATGCATTTATTGGAGTGTTAGATAAAAAGCATTTAAGCATAAAAAAGTGCTTGCATGAATTGGTGTGCACAATGGTGCATTGGTGTGTACAAAAATATGCTGACTTTAGAACATCAGAAATGACTAATTTCAGAAATGTGACATTGGTTACTGAAGCTGAAAGTCCCTCTATTTTCAAAGCAGTGTTTAGTTAATATCTTGCTTAATGTGCCAGACTTTAACTCTCAGCCCATATCAGTTGTTTCCTACAAATTAATCACCAACCTTGTACCACAACATCTGGTTTGAAGCTTGTAGAGAATCTCCTGTTGAGCGGATCTATCTCTCCTGGTGCTAAAAAACCCTTAATCCGAAAAGAAAAGGCAAGACGAAGCAGAAGATTTATAACATTCGTTGAATGCTTATACGTATAAAAAGTGAGGTGGTTTTTGTGTATTGAATGTCTGTTAGAATACTGCATTATTCCCAATTTGTCTGCCATACACACAATGATAACAAACAGTTGCCTTGTGGCTAGCTAACATTTAAGCTAGTGTGTAGCTCAGGACCTACCTCAGCCAGAAGGCACCCCAAGATGTAGAGTGACTGTCCCCACATGTGTGGCAGCTGACCCATGGCTACCCTGTCTACTGAGTGAGGATTGCTATACTCCTCCTCAACCTGCAAGAGTTACATTTTTTTTGGTATCTTAATAAACAGATATATACACTGAAACAGTCCCTGTCTTTATCACAACAGGTAAACAGAACAGCAGGGAGCAGACAGAGTCTGGAGCTAATATTTCTACCCAACAGATTGACAATGTATGAGTAAAATTAGCAAAAATAACCCTTAGGTGAACAAAACTACAACTTTATAGAATATAGATGATGACAAAAAATAGGGAAAAGAGTATTAACCGCAGCAATTAGCAAATTAGCAAATGCTAGTATGCTAATGTTCCTTAGCGCTAAACCATCATTAGTTAGCTAATTTTTCCACTTTTGTGGAAGTTTAATGACTTCTACAAACTATATAGAACAAATAGTAAATATATAAATAATAAATAAAACATTTTTTTGGCACAACCATTTTTTTACCTTTTGATTTTTAGAGGGCAATGCAACGAATTATGGTTAAACTTTATACTGAAAAAATATAAAAAAAATACACTACAATAGCATTGCACATGTAAAAGCTGCTCCTATGGCATATGTGTCATATTACAACAGACATTTTAAAAGTATTCTTCATGAAAGACTCAATTTTGTATCTTTGATTAAGTTTCTTTAGACTAATTTACAGCACAATCTTGAGTCCCCCATCATTTTGTATATTTCACTAGGAAAATGGGAAATAGGTGCAGTGATTTAATTGAAATGTATGCCAAAGAAATGTAGTAGACAAAAAAAAGCTTCTTTCGTCCTCCCCAGATAGTAACAAAATGCTTCAAGATATAATTTATCTTTCTTTTTTTTTGCCAAGTTGTCTGTTATGTGTTGATACAACACAGGTTCATCCCTTGAGTTATTTGCCTTTTTATGCCAGAACGATTCACAGGTCAGTAACAACAAACCATAAAAAGCATTTCTCTGAAAATGGTCAGGTATGAGGACTGGACTGAAAAAGAGGATGCCAATGACCAAAGACAAACTTCGAAAGATCTTCAGAAAGCTTAGAGAATTACTGCTCAAGACCGCTTTAAAAAATTACTACTCTAACAAAACAAAGCAATGAAAGGTGGATTAAGTCAGACCATGACACAATAATGTAGCCCTTACTATGAGAACGGGTGCATATATCTGTCAAAATGTGGGACCATGTTTAAAAATGGCTGTAATTCCTACATAGTTAATGCAATACTTTTGTTAATACTCTTAAAACACACATTCATTTTAAAATATAACCCATACTATGGTGGTGTACAGAGGTACTAACTGCACTAACTGTATGTTGTGCTCTCCGTGAGTCTAGGATACCTTGTCAGGAGGAACAGAATAAAGTTCAGGCACCAACTTAATGCCATTCTTCCCTCTGATTAAAACACCCTCCAGTGCTTCACGGTACTCTTGCACCTGTACAAAAGCAAATTTGTTGTTATTGTTAAAAAAGCCATATCCAAAGTGACTCAATGATTGTGTGAGTACAGCAGAAAGTGCATATGAACCAGTGTCTTTGGTTGCTTTACCTGAACTTGATCACCAGCAAAAATACCATCCAGGATGAGGTAAGTCCAAAACACAGGCCACTCACACTCGATATTCTCAAATAGCTTCAGCTCAGCAGGATCATAATGCAGCCGAGATGGATCCTAGAGAGAAAGATCAGGAGCTTACATAAGCTTTCCTGCAAAAAAACATAAACATCTATACTCTTCACTAAAAAAGAGCACCTCCTTCCTGGGTTCACTGCTGTAATGCATTTACATGTCCCATGAGCCTTAATACTAGAATATATCACCTCTTTGGGACAACGATATCCGTCCCTGATAAAGCGACAGCAGCCATAGCGACCCTGAAATAAAGCAAAGAGTAGAATTTAAAGAGCGCAGGTCAAAATACCAAACTATATACTTTTCCTTGGCAGAAATGTCCAGCTTGCTTATGCTTTGACTTCACCTGCAGTTTGCTTATGATCTCTGACTTCGTCACGGCCACCAGGTCAGCATCCTCCACAGCAAACGCAGGGAAAGAAGTAATGGACAGAAGACCAGCATCTATTTCCTTTGAAGTTGAAGCTCTTGGCAGCATGGAGCACAGAATAGACTGAAGGGGAAAAACAGCACGCTGAATACAAGAAAGACAAACAGAGGTGATGCTACCATAGCTAAAGGCTAATTAAAAATGATACCTGACAGTGTTCGACTTCATCAGGCAACACATGGATTACTGACTTTGGCCCTCCATGAGCACCAAACAGATCCAGCTCATCTATAGCTTCAAGCGCTGCCTGCAACGTGCATATGCAGATGAATCCCTATATCCATGAATGGACAGTACAGTGTATCATAAATGCTGATAATTATTAAATATCACATATCCTTTGTACCTTAGCCATTCCTACAGAGCTGGCATTGAGCTCAGGAATGCCCTGATTAGTCTTGTCACCTCGTTCCCACATTCCATAGTCCTGCAGTGGTAAAAATGGTCATGGCTTAATTTCTTTATAGCAACTCTCCAGTACTGAAACTCATCATGGCACTGAAAAGCCTATTCCACTAATTTATCATTAAACTATGATAACAGAAACAAAACAAACAAACAAACAAACCTCTGACTTTTTACTAATAATTCTTTCATTCATTGTTTCAAAAACCTGTGGTTACACTCCTCTGAAGTCAGTCCAAAACCCAGAAGTGTTTCCAAACATCTGGACGTGTTACAGTAGAAGACTTGACATGCACATACTTTGGGAGCAGCTTTTATTCTGTGTCTTTTCATTTAACTACTCATATGTCACCCTCCAGACACCACATACCCAAACAAGACCTCTAAAAAACATTACCCACCGCTACTTTGTAGGCAGCCTCTATGTAGAAGACCAAGTTTTGGATGAAGGCTACCTCGTCCAGGTTGGAAATGATACGAAGACCTGCGGGATAAGATAACAACTATGTTCAGTTCTGTTTGAACAAAGGAAAACTCATTCTTTAATAACATGATGTTACAACACCAAGGCAAAGAAAAGGCAAAAATTATATATATACATAAAAAAAGCAGTCTGCATCACTATTGTACCTGAGGCTGTCATCTGTGCCAGCATCAGCAGGTAAATCGAGGTGGCGTCCACCTGGAGATGACCCCACTGATCATCTCTGACCACTGTGGCACAAGTGGGAGTATCATATTTGGCATGCAAGCAATCTTTTGTACTCTGGGTGTGTTTGAACTTCTCCACCTTGGCCACCTGGAAACACATGACCAAAGACTCATTGTTTTTTGTCTATAGCTTTAGCTAAGTTTATAATGAGTTTCTTCATAAGCTAATCAGCAACGTCAATAATTCCACAGTACAAAGCGACGTCATCAAGTTGTTTGTTTTGTTTGCCCAGCAGTCCAATACTCAAACCCAGGGTATATCTTACCTGTCTCATCATGCACTGCAGAAGCCCCTGCATCAGTTTCACCACACTCTGCCAGCAAACAAAAACAGCTCTATCAGTAAACGGCAAAAATCTCACCGTGATGCAATTTACTTTCTATTTCTAGCAAGCTAGAAAGGAAACAGCTACAATCATCTCTTGTAGCTCTGTGTATTTATTCTCACATTTCCCACAAGAACCCGTGGAGGGGGGCTCGAGACTTTTGCAATGTGCTGTATTCTATCAAACAGGTTAGCAAATTTATCAGCTTGGACTAATAAACACTGACTCAAAGTTACAAGAGCTAAAAATGTACTTAAAAAATTCTAACAGAACTATGAATTGGGGTTTTTTTTCATACACATTAGATAATTTTTAGCAATTCTTTTAGTGAATCTTAATCAGAAACTTTTATCAGTGCTGGCCTGATTTTAAAGTTAGACATTATAACACCTTACTCTATAATTAGGGGCAGAGTGCTACTTGTTGATTGATGGCACTCAGTACATGCACTGTAGGTTGTATGTATGGGTGAAAGCCTGTGCATGTTCAGCATGTGCACTATGTTATGTCAGAGTGAAATAATCCTTTCCTCTTTCTTTAATCCTCTTCTTTCTAAAGCCTACTAAAACGTTATGATCGCAGTGCTGACCAAAACAAATGTGATTCTTTTATATTCACTTTCACTTTAAGCTATTTAAGAGTAAAACAATATTTTATGTTGAGCTAATGTGATACTTTAGCTTAACTACAGCCCACATTCATTAAAGTTTTACTAAGTATTGCTATCCTCAAATATTTAACCCGTCGTAACTGAAAGAATGCACAGGCCCCTTTTTCACTCGCTCTATTTATGTTGCAAACACACCTGCTCCAGTTCATAAGCTTTGGCCTTGTCTTCATCGCGGTCTGCATTCTTCCGGTAGGCCATTCCCAGCCCCCACACCGCCAGGACACTGTAAACATTATCCCTCACCCAGGCATCCTTCTTCTGCGCACTGGCAGGAAGAAGTCCTGTCACTGGATTCTGAAACCAAGACACATGTGACATGTTAACTAATAGTAACGACAGGGGTGGTGTGAAGGATACAGTTGTGGTCAATAGTTTACCTGCACTCATCATGAGCCTGAATGTGATCATAATTGTGATTTAGGGTTTTGTTTGGTTTTTTGAGAGTTGAATGATTGTACCACAAACACAAATCTTTAACATTTCTGAGGTCAGGGCTTTGGGAAGGCCTTTACAGAAGCTCCATTCCAAAACCAATTCTGGTGTGTTTGGGATCATTGTCCCGTTGGAAAACCCAACTGTGTCCAAGTTTCAACTTTCTAGCTGTTGATCTGACGTGAAGCTGAAGAATTTGAAGATAGTCATCCTTCATTATTCCATCCACTTTGTGCAATGTACCAGTATCATAAGCAGCATTACAGCTACAGAGCATGATGCTACCACCACCATGCTTGACAGTTTGTAAAGTGTTCTTAGGTTTGAAAGCCTCAGCTTTACTCTTCCAAACAGCTCAATGTTTGTCTCATCTGACCATAACATTTTTCTCCAGAGAGTATTTGACTTATCCATGTGGGCTAGTGCAAATTTCGGTCAAGCTTGAAGGAGCAGGAGCTTTTTTCTATAATCCATGTGTGAAAGATCCACGACAAGACACACAGCTGCAGCTTTTTAGCTAGCTGCTGAACACTCCACCAACGATTACAACGCACAGACAGGACCTAATACACACTTTAAGTCGACGAGGCGTGATTCTTCTTTGGCTATCACAGATTCATAGCTATTATTCTTATATGTGTTATTGTGATCTCCTATGAGCAGAGCTGAAAATGAATGAAAGCATGGTCCCACTGATTACAATTCAAACTGAAATTGTTAAAAAGTATCAAAGTCCTTTGACTGAAAGTTACTGAAAGTTGATGTGTGCCCAATAATAATAATACAGCAGTTGCAGTTTATATTTAGGAGGAGCCTGAGACATCAGTGTGTCACCCCCTCCTCTCTCACTAAACATATACCCCGACATATCAGTATATGCTATGCCTGGAAAGCTGATGCTGTTTCCTATCAGCTGAGTACTCTCTGGGTCACAGTTTAGCATAGACAGCTGTTGATGGTGCCTCAATGTGAGCTCAAGAGCCAGGAGATAACAGTACATAGCTTTCCAGTCCTAAGCCTGTTCCAGTGCCTGAACTTTGCCCACACTTTGTTTATTTCTGTGCAGCTCACTTTTGGCTGAACTCTAACCTATATGGGCTGCAAAACATGTCCATACCTAGAATGCTTCTGAAGGAGAAATCAAGGATATGTGCATAACTGAAATCCATAACACTGGGTCCTGGTGTTGTCTCGTTTAAAGTTTACATGACTTAAACGTTCAAATGGACTATAGTGTCTGAAATAATGTATGAAAGTATTTCATATACAACCACGTACATTCTGCAACATCTAAACTAGTACACGGGTAGTAACGCATCAGTAACTGTAATCACAGTATGCAACATACTTCATTTTGAAATAAGTGCTTCCACATTTAGATCTTGAATTATTGCTTCATTCAAACGTTTCTCAGTAACATTGCGCAAAAAGGGGCCCTTACTCCACTCCACCTTTGCGGAAGTGCTCCAGCTTTACTGCGCTGCCTCGTCTCTGGTGCATGTCTGAACTCACCTGATGGCACAGGATAGTCTCCTGGACCAGCCGGGCATAGCCGTCCAGCCGCACTCCTGAGTTACTGCGACTCCTCATCCTCTCTGATCACTGCACACAAAACGACAGTTTAAGTCTCAGCGACCGCTTAAAGCTCGGCATTTACTTCTTTGTAAACGAAGCTTCGAACACTACCGGCTCTCGCTTAATAAATTAGGTAGGCTGTCTTACCAGGCAGCGACCCATCCTCCCACTCCTGTTTCGCCGACTCGATCCCCGCAGAGGCTGCTCTGCTAGCGCTCGCTAGCCGGGTAGCATCCAGCTGTTTTTTTGTCGATATCAACACGTAACATTAAGCTTGCAGCATGAATTTTCAGGCACACAGGACCACACGGCCCGGTCAAAGCGCCTGGTAAGACGAGTCAGGGCTCGCAGAAGACAGGACGTGAGGTCTCACAAACACAGAGGGCAGAAACGTCTGTGAGCGGCTGTACATCCAATCTGTAAAAGAAAAATACATTATGTTCTTGTTGTTTCCCTGCTCGACGACAGGGGGCGCCAGATCACTTTCGTTCCTTCCACTCCAAGGCTTTAAGCCGCGTATTCACTTTATTTAGAAATGGGGAAAACTGACCGAGTATCCTGCTAGTTTATATGGCTCGTTTCACAAACAATAGATTTATTACATGTACTGTTGGGTTTTGGGGGTTTATATTTTATATACAAAATGTAAATAGTTTAAGTATCTAGCTATTAAATGCATTCAGCTAGAGTTTCCCTTTATTTCCCTCGATTTTAAAGCAGCATTAAATGAAAACACTCGTTGAGTACCACAGAACTGTACTTTTGCACATTGCTTAAAACGTAATTCATGCATTGTTCTTTGTCCTTAAAGTCATTATCACTATAAAGAATATACAGTTGATGTATTGTGTAAATGTTGACAGTATAGACGACTTTTTACGTATAATCTGAGAAAGATATACCAGCAGAAAAAAACACAAACAGACATAAACTTCCCTTGTTGTTTATTATTTATGTATACCAGGACTATATTACAGTGCTGTAGTGCAGATTCAGTATTTTAGTCCAGTACTCAAGTAAATGTATCTCCAGTATATCTTGATTTCAAAATCAGGGAAAGTAAAGAACAGTTAAAAGTACCATTTAATTGAAATATACATAGTTAAATGCATAAAATTATGTGGTCAAAAGATGTCATGGTAATTTGAGGCTTTTTATGATTTCTTCAAATCATAAAAAGTTGTTTTTCCAGGAATGATTGCATAGCATATGTCTCTAATGGCTGTTTAAAAAAAAAGAAAAAGAAAAAACAAGAATTGGGTGCACAAGTTCATAATGATTTTGAATTTTCTGGGGGGACTGGAGTCTATCCCATCTGCCACAAGGCAAGGTGGAGTACACCCTGGACAGCTCACCCATCTGATACAGAGAGACAGAAAACCATTCACACACACACATAACACCTGTAGCCAATTTAGAATAACCTATCAACTTAAGCCACTAATTTGCAACCCCGCATACCCAGAACTCACGCAAACACCAGGATAACATGCAAACTCCACATAGAAAGACCGAGACAGATGATGGATTTGAACCCCTTTCGAACATGTTTTACAGAAAACTGCTCCAACTGTCAAGCATGGTGGTGGTAGCATCATACTCTAAAGCTATTTTGGAATAATGAAGAAGGACTACTTCCAACTTTGTCAACTTCACCTCAATTGGAGATAAATTTATCTGAATTTCAGGACTGGGACCACATCTCCATACACCTCCTTTCTGGATCTCTGTCTAAATATGACCCCCAGACACTACAAGCTGCATTTTGTGTGCCTGACCCTCCCTTCCATTTTCAATTTATATACTTGTCATTAGTACATGGAGATCTGCGTGGCTCAGGAGCCACCACCAGTTCCCTCTGAGGCAAAACAGTTCCCCAAACTGCAGCCTCAATTCATGCTCAAGCCATCTGCCATTATCTATTAGAAATGCTGTCAAAACTAAAATGAGGACGTAGTCACAGATAATGAAATCAACAGCTAGACACAACTGGGTATTCCAACAGGACAATTACCCAAACACACATAAAAACTGGTTTTGAAATTAATAATGCAAGCTAACATTATCCTTTTAGAGCGGTCTTCCCAAAGCTTTGACTTCAACCCTTTTGAAAATTTGTGGACTATGCTTAAAAGCTGGATCCGTGACAGGAAACCAATCAATTTCAATTAACTCCACTATTTCAGCCGAGAAGAGTGTTCAAATATCGAGCCAAAATAATGCCGCATTGTTGAAGCTTGTTAATGGCAACCAAACGCATCTGGTCAAGCTGCAACTGGCAAATGGATAACCAGATATTAGTGGGGGTGTAAGTATGTATGTGAACATGTATGTATACTTTCCACCTTGTGTGGAATTGAGAAAATCAAAATAAATTCAAACTTGTGCACCAGTTCTAGTTTTTTAAAGTAATAAAAGATGTACGCCGTATAATCATTAAACCCTGGACAAAGAAAATTTCAAAGAAATCATCAAAAATGTAAAAATTACACTGAATCGCAACTATGTTTAGAGTTGGGTCATATATATCGTGAAAACAGTTACTTGGATTAATATACGCTCTTTACTGAACAAGAAGAAGTAAATTTGACTGAGTGGTAACTTTACACAGACAGGCAGCCATTGCTGTTTCCTTGTAATAACGTAACGAATAACGGAATCTTTAATCCAATCAAATTTCAGAGCTGTGGCTTTTTAAACCAATCACAGCGCAGCCGTCTCAATCGCTGCTTACCGTCGACCACTACCCGCTAGCTAGTTTAGCAACAAGCTGGGTGAGGGGCTAAACCGCAGATACACAGAAGCAGCTTCTTCACTCGTTTTTTTTGTGTATTTCGCTGGGACATAGTGAAGTTAGCAGTCATCCGAGTGATTATCTTCACGTTTTGGTCGAAGGTAAAGACTGGTGTTTACTTCTTGTGCATGCTTTAGCTAGATAACCCTTCGCAGGATGGGGCGCAAATGACACGAGACGCGTTGTTGAGGTTATTATGTGGCCGTCAATTAAGATTAGCTGATATTAGCTAATGCAACTTTGTATTAAAACCTCTTCAACGTAAAATATTTCAAGTTGGACACATTCTTAACGGGCACCTAGGCGGTCGTGTTATCATTGTCAAGAATGTGTGTATTTCCTGTTTGGACGTCTCTCTTTATTGTTGTGACTAAGTCAACTGGGTTATTCAAAGTTTCATACCATGCCAACGTGTTATTCAGTAGTTGCCACAGGCTTGCTGATTGCACCCCCTCTAGCTATTTTAATTTCTCCTCATCTTTCTCTCTCATCGTCAAATAACTCCTTCAGTCGGTGTTTATCTCACTCTTGTATAACTGGACTTCCTCCCGCAGATGCAGTTCATGCTGCTGTTCAGCCGGCAGGGAAAGCTGCGGCTGCAGAAGTGGTATGTTCCTCTGTCAGACAAGGAGAGAAAGAAGATCTCCAGGGATCTGGTCCAGACTATACTGGCCAGGAAGCCCAAAATGTGCAGCTTCTTGGAGTGGCGAGACCTGAAGATTGTGTACAAAAGGTAGGTGTATAATGCAAGTTGTGATACAGCTGCACGCTCTCCCTTTCTATCACAAGTGGCATTTGCACTCAGCTTTTGGTGCAGTAGGTAAGAGTAGATCAGATCCTCAAATGCAACAGCACAATATTGCCCTTAAAGATTAAGTAATGCTTATTAGCACCAACATTTGTTTTCTACAAAGTAACTTGTATTGGTTCACTTGAGTTGAGAAATGGTCAAAAAAATTATTTATTGGGATTTTGTTTTTTAGTGTGCCAGTCGTCGGTTCTCCTCAGGAGGGAGGAGAGTAGTGAGATGAATTAAAGCAAGATGCGTGCTCCTCTAAATCCCAACTGGTGGGAGCAAACTCCCACTCCCTTCCAGTGCTTCTTCCCCTAGGTTGTGGATTCCAACACACTACACCTAAAGGAGAGAGAGTAATTCCCAACATTAATTACCTGTGTTAATTAGACTCCCTCTCGCTTCTCCCCTGCTGCCTCAAGCAGCACCAGACTACCTGTTGCCATATTTTGAAGCAGTAATCTGTGGACTACAAGTTGTGACTTACATAAACTGAAATAGAAATTCATTAGGGAAGTCAGGATTGAGTGCTTTGCCAAGAGATGTCCATATTGGCACATGTGGGATGGGGACAGTTCTTCCAGGGTGAAACAGTGGTGCCTGATATGTGGACTCTTGACAGGCCTGTCAGCGCGTTCCTGCTCGCTGTATCATAGCTGATCAAGTGTACTGTTCATGTCAGGCCAAAATGGCTCTCGTCTGACGGCTCCTGAATGGTTGTCCCTCTTTGTTAGCAATATAATAAGGGCTGGTACTGGTGAAGTGCCAGTTTCCAGGTGCACATACTAGTTTTTTTCATTGTTTCAGTTTGCGTCTCAGCAGCAGATGGAGTTGGCTCGTGGAAAGGTGTTTTAACTTGTATAAAACACTGTTCACATGACAACAGACGTTTATAAGGAAGAACTGCGTAGTTTCAGTTCCCGAATTCATGATGACTGTGGTGTGGTTGAAACCTTCAAAAGCCATTAGGAAGAGGATCGTTGACTTCAGGCATTTATGTTTAACTTGTAAATGGCCTAGATAAGCTTCACTCCGACTGTTTGTTGGGGTGGTTAATGGGAGCTGGTGATTCAGTGATTATTTTGTCAGGCACTGAGATTTCTGGCATCTAGAGCTCACCTTCTGGTGTGTCGTGGAAGCCAAAAACACCTTCTTTTCAAATAATAACTGCCAAAAAACGGAGTACAGAGTAGATGGGGAGATTGCCTGATTTGTCGTGAACATATGACTCATAAGTAATGTAAATGTCCACTTTATCAAGGCAAAACAAACAAACGGTTCAGCCACATGATAGTGCAGTATTATACACACACATGCAGTTCAATACACAAGCCTAAATGTGTTGTATTCATAACATGTGATTGTCTGATCAAATATTTGCATGACGGAGCATTTGAACAGGTGTATTAAAAGAAAAGATTGTGAGTGTATTATCTCAGCATTAACTTCCTGCCCATTTTTAAATGCCCTGCAGACACTTGCTGGGTTGTGATATCGCTGCATGCTCTTTCTATCACATTCTGGACCAGACATTAGACATTTTAGCTTGGTGTCTATGCTTCTTTCTTTTTTTTTGTGACTGACTTTTATTACCAAATATACACTGAACAGTCTTAATGCATTCCTTAATACTGCTGATGTCACAAATATTGATGCTTTGCATATCTTCTTTCTTCGTGTACTAGATACGCAAGCCTGTATTTCTGCTGTGCCGTCGAGGATCAGGATAATGAGCTGATCACACTCGAGATCATCCACAGATACGTGGAGCTGCTGGACAAATATTTTGGCAGCGTAAGTCGTGTCAACATCACGCACATAACATGCTGATCGATGGTATCAGAAGGGGAAATCTGTTAAAATGTTACTGCAAGGATTTTTAGTAGGGACAGTGTCTCCTCTGATCTGCTGCTATTTGTTGTTTTGTGGACTCTCAGGTGTGCGAGCTGGATATCATCTTCAACTTTGAGAAGGCTTACTTCATCCTGGACGAGTTCCTGCTGGGCGGAGAGGCCCAGGAAACATCCAAGAAGAATGTGCTGAAGGCCATCGAGCAGGCTGACCTGCTGCAGGAGGTACACTCAGTTCTTCTTCAGCAGATAAATAAATCCAATTGACCTGTAACTATGAACAGGGGGTTGCAATGACGAAGTGTTGATAAACCTATCATGTTTGTTTGGTTTTTGTGGGGGATTTTTTGTTTTCTTCAAAAATCTAAAGGTGTTATCTTCACTGCCAAGTAAGACAAGGAAAGCTAGCAGTTCTTCACATTTGATAAGTTGAAACAAAAACAGACAAATCCTTTCAAAATGAAACATTTGCCAAAATTCAGTAACTTTCTGTTGGTTGCTGGAGCACTGACTTTGTGAAAATAGAATTAATTGTACTCAACAATTCAAGTGTTGATCCAAACAGAAGGCTGGCTTTCTCCACCTTACACTCACCTGCACCTGCTATCATGTTTATTCTTAGGCTGCAGGACTTGATTAATACCTCTTTCTATCTCTTGTGCCAGTGCACTAAAGAACGTTCTGCCTAGGTGGCTGTTTCCAGTGGACAGATTCAGTGCTCTTTGATTTATTTAAAGCAAAGCATGCAGCACTATTGTTATAACAGGACTGGCTGTGCATGCCTGTAACTCACTGTAAAGCCCCTCTGTTCCCATCTTAGATTCAGCAGCTAGCAATTATGACTCATGCACTATTAATTATGTTTTGTAAGGGGTACTTAAAGAACCTGACATACGTAACAGCTTTAAAGAGCACTTGTCTGTCTTCTTCTGCAGGAGGCTGAGGCACCACGGAGCGTTTTAGAAGAGATTGGGCTGACATAGATCAACGTGTTTCTGCCTTGTTTGATTCTTACCTCCGTGTGTCGACTAAGTCCTCTCCTGTTTACCGTGTCAGTGTTGTGTGTGTGTGTGTGAGTGTGGTCACAATCTATGTACTGTACTATCCTGTATTGTCCTTTCAGTGTAGTGCCAACTGTGGTTCTGATGTGTTCCCTATGTGCAAGCTCCCTCACTGTATTCAGCAGCACTCGGCGTACTTCACTCCCTTAACTTAAAACTCCACAGAGAACAATGTAGCACCGACATGAACTCCAGCATCATTAGATAATCCATCATCACCCACTGCAGAGCTGTACATGTTTGGCCTTAAGTGCTTGTTAAGGTGTTGTGTCTGCAGCTGGTGCTTCTCATGTTTTACCATCACATAGCAAAGAATCATGAAAATACAGCACTGCAAAAAATCTTGAACTACCCCTCAATTCTTTATGCTTTGCTAGGAAAATTGAATATGGGTGCAGTGGTTTGTTGAAACATGTAAAAACATGTGGAAATACAGCCTGAAAAATTCTGTTTGGTCTAATCATCTTGAGTCTGCAGCCTGAACTCTCTTAAATCAGCTGTGCAAGAAACTAGTGTTCAGGAATAGTTCTGAAAGGACATTTAAAGCTCTTCTTTGGATGTTGCTGTAGATCGTTTTGTCCAGTTTCCTCAGTTTTAAGGCTCCACTGCACACCACGCCAAGATAACAGCTCTTTGGGAATTGACTTGTTGCTGCAAAAGTGCAGTTTTCTGTACTTCAGACTGTTATTTCTGACATTTTTGAGATTCAACTGAAGAAATGGCGAAAAATGGTGTTTGGCTTTTTTTTACGGGGTTACAGGCTCCTAGTGCTTAAAGATAAAATTTGAAATTGGTCCTTTGCATAGTTTTTGTTACGTGTAGAGATGATGCTGATTCATCCCATGATACCTTTTTATGCCTCATTGTCTCACAGCCAGTGTTAAGTGGCATAACAAGTTAAAAAAAACAAAACACATTCATCTGAAACTGTTCAGGTACAAGGGTTGGACTGAATGAGTGAACAAATAACCAGTTCCTATGTTGCATATGTAATGGTAATGCATCAAAGCTACCAGCTGGGGCCAGTGCTGTTAAGGGAACCACAGACACTGTTACAATCACTTATTCATGGCTAAACTGAACCCAGTAACTAAAATTACACATTTAATAATCATTGTGTTTGTGTTAACACTTAATACAGGTTTATTTTCTGTGATTCTTCTCTTCAAATGAATCATTTCATATTCACATTTCCAGACTAATTGTTTGCTATATGTGGGTGGTTTCTGTGTAACTAGTGTCACGTTTGCTATACTGTATTTCTGTAGTGTTTTTGACCATCGACTTATTGTCCTTACAAAAAAACAACAAAAAACATACACTGAGGTTTGTAAAAGCCTCTGAAAGTATATCTTAGGTCCAGTTCCTCCCTTAGTGCTGAATTAGGTTAGGATAGTGACCCAAATAAAACCACTATTTTGTGTATTATATAGCTCTGGCTTACTCTTAACGACTTATATATGACCAAAGAACACTGTGTTTTACCTTCTCAGTGGTGTCTATAGGAGGCTAAAACAGCAGAAAAAAGGGATTTATAACTGCAGGTTGATGTCACGGATGTGGGAATTATTTGGCTACAATAAACCAGTATTATGGAATTACTCCAGTCTACCCAGACATGTTGATCATGACTTTCTTCATGGAGTGGGAACATAAAAACATGAACTGCAGATATCAGGTATATCATTGTAATGTGCAAGGAAACAACTTCTAAATAGTTACTCATCTCAAACTGTATGGAAGTCTTTTTTTTCTTATCAAGATCAAAACTGTTGTCGTTGAACACTCGTATTATCAAACTTTGATTTGTGCAAAAGAAATCAGTTTTTGTATTAAACACTGACAACACGTTTTTCTTATATTTGAAAGATATTAAAAATAAATGTATTCAAAAAGCAAGGGTTTTTTTGTTTTTATATTGTTACGTAACATGTAGTGCCACAATGAGCATCTTGAAAATATTCACATATGTACACAAAAGGTGTTGACAAGTGCCAATGTTGACTACATTAAAATCATTGCATTTTAAACTGGATTAACGCATCAGAATACAGTGATCTCAGGACTCACAAACTACAATGCATCCCTTTTTATTCATTTAAAATCCAGATCGGTAAGATGTGTCGCAGTGTGCACAAATTTCTAGAAGTTATTTTTAGGAAAATCTGATTTGTAGATTTTAAAATGTGCGCTACAAAAAGAGCATATTTTCAGTGAGGTCACCTCACATTTCCTCGGACTATTCACTTTCACTGTTTTTCTGCGTTCGCTCCATCTCATTTCTCTCTCCACTGGGACTTGATGTTGAAAGGTTTTCCACCGTCTCCTCCCCTGACTCCTCTTTTTCTGACTCTCCAGATGAAGCTGTCTCTTCAGGCAAATGGCTTTTCTTCTTGCTCTTCTTCTTGCTCTTCTTCTTGCTCTTTTTGGAGTGTTTGTGGCGACGATGTGTGCTGCTGTCATCATTAGACTTTTTCTTACTTTTATCAGGTGATTTGGGGCTTCTTTCTTTACTTCTCGACTTTTCTCTCGTTCCCATGTGAGCGACGTCATTCGTGCCTCTACCGTTTCTCTCTTGATCTCTACCCCTATGCTCCTTCTCTCTGTCCCTACTTCTGTTTCTCTGCCTGTCTTGCTCGTCGTCTCTACTTCTGCTCCTTGACCTGCCTCTACTCCTGCTCCTTCGCCTGTCTTTCCACCTGTCACTGTGTCTGGATCTGGACGACCGTGTGTCCTCTCTGTTGTGGTATGACGGCCTCCTCTCTCTGCTCCTGCTCCTTCGCCTGTCTTCGTCTCGTCTCCTTTCAGATCTCTCCGATCTCACCGGGCTCCTGCTGTAATGACGCTGCCTCCATGATCGGCTCGAATGCCACCCGTCTCTGTGACTGCCCCTTACACTGCGGTCAGGGGACATGTGCAGGTCCCTGTCAGCCTCCCAGAATTCATTCCCAGGGTTTCGAAATACATGCAGAAAGTTGCAGTGCTTCCCTTTAGGGCACTTGTGTCTGTCAAACAATCCTGAGAAGATAAACAAACAAGCTAAACACTGTGGGAATGTCTTCAAGTGAAACTGCATGCCGTCAGCATTAAAAAGTAGCTCACCACATATGGCATTCTTCCACCGTGTAACAGGTGATATCTCACAGTGAAGCTGCCGGCCTGCATACCACCTCCCATTGAATTTGATGAAGGCCTCTTTGCATTGCTCCTCTCTGGAGAGACAACAAGTCAAAGAATGATGTGTTTTCTCTGAAGTGTTACTTCAATTGCAAAGAGACGGGAAGTGGCTGAGTGACTTCTTACGTGTCAAACTGAACATAAACGTTTCCTCTCAGGTGTGGTTCATAGTTACAGCTGACCTATTAGAGGAGAGGAATAGGTGAAATCTATAAATGTTTTTAGGGGGAATAAGTGAGTCTGTTTTACAACACAGACAGGATGACGGGAGGAAAGCTTCTTGATGTCATCTCACCTTAAACTGCAACACTTTGCCGACGCTCTTGAACTCTGGCAGAACATCGTGGTAGAACTCGAGGAAGGACTCCTGCATCTCCTCCTCGCTGTGCTCCAAACAAGCATCGATGTCATAGTCATCACGGCGCGACTCTTCCATACCGAACGTTCTAAACATTCCGCGGATCATCAGCGTTGGACTGGTTGCAGGATACGTATGTTTTCGAGAACATCTGGATTCATAGAGAGAAGACATTCAAATACGTGGGGAAAGGCCACTTTAGTGTCATCGTGTAATTTAACCTAACATAACATTCTTCTTGACAGACTAGCTCCTATTGAAATGACTGGACGCACTCCGTTCATTCAACTGAAAAATTCAAATTCCATCAATTTCCAGTTATTACTGGAGTCTCCCAGGTATCTGTCCTGAGCCGCCTTTTTTTTCTCATCTCCTTCCTCTTGGTCAAATCTTCCATAAATCGGTTTCCATTGTTATCCCGATGAAACCCAGCTCTACCCACATGCCAAACTACCAGCACCTCCCACTCACTGCCCTCTGTGTTTGCCTCCGGGAAATTAAATCCTGGTTCTACTGCAACCTTCTCAAACTACAGCGATAAAACAGAGGTTCTTCTCACTGTCCAAACGTAACAGCTATTCACTCCCTGTTGACAACTCCTTAGCTTCTCCCACGCCTCAGATTAAGAGTCTGGGGGTCATCCTTGCCAGGACGCTTTCTTTTCAAGGGCATATCAGTGGCATGTCAAAACGCACCTCTTTAAACTAGTTTATTCACTCTGATTGCAACTTTGCTCTTAATTTTATAGGATTTTTTGTCTATTCCTATTATTCTTAACTCTTCTGGGTGAGGTAACCTTGAGTGTTTTGAAAGACACCTAAAAAGAAATGTATTATTATTATTATTATGGTTATAATTATTATTATCAACAACTCAGAAGAAACCAAAACCCATCAGTACCTGTCTCCAAATCGACACGCTCCAGTCTTGAGGAAGAACGGACAGTTGGCTACGTCACGCTCCGTTCCAAAGTTCTCAGAGTTCACTGTCACAGGAGCCTCAGGGTTCATCCACGGGCCACCATTATCCAGCTGTAAGACAGGCCATGAGCAATATTTAAACTGTCTTAGTTTTCAGTCTTTTATTAGATTTAGAGATGTTTGCAATGACACCAAAGTGCCGTCACACTAGTTAGAGTAAACTGAATTGAAAGAATTTAAATGCGTCTCTAGGTATAAACAAGTGAAATAAAAAACTTCAGAGCTTCTAAATACCACTTTGAGTAAAATTTAAGGCCAACCTTGTGACAGAAAAGCCCATCAAAAGTCATCAAAATGAACAGTAGGCTCAAATGAAAGTATCTGGCTGAGTTTAAAAACATTGGACAACAAAGGCCTAAAGCTTTTATTTGTACACAGCCAATATTAATATTGTTAAACTAACATTTAACAATATTAAAATAATATTTTGTCATTAAACCAGGTCTGTTCCAAATCTCTATATTTGGTTAAACAGAAAAAGAAAAAATTATCACACTCCCTGATGATTTGATAGAAAAGCAATTTTTTTAAAAAATAAAGCAATATATTTTCCATTTCCTGAGAAGTAACTACAAGTCTTACTGCTAGGGCTGTGCGATATGACCAAAATCTCATATCCCCATATAAGACATCTATCATCCGATAACGACATAAATCACAAAAATTTTACATTTTCTGTAAATTCTGTGAATCTCGGGCAGCTCGACTTGCGTGAAGTGTTTCCAGCTGGGCGTTGTGTACCTGGAGTCGAGTGTTTTAGTGATGTTTAGTTAGTTTAGTAATGAAACTATACATTTTTAGACATAAGTTGTAACAGCCGCCGTTTTCTTTGTGAGTATTTATTACACGGCGTGCTGCGGGGAAAAGCCTGTTCTAACGTTTGAGTCTAAGGTTTATTTTTTAGCACCTGACGACTCTTTTTTGCTTCTCATCCGTAAATACTCTGCATACTCTTTCACGTGATTCAGTTTATTTTGAAAAGTCTCAACAGGATCTTGAGCTTTATTGTGAAAGGTTTATGTGGAAAATAAACAAGCAGACACGTCGCTTGTCCGTCTGTAGTGTGGTTATATTAAATATAAGAGAAAGAGAGAACTTTAAGAAGTTATAGCCACTACAGTGACCATCAAAACGATGAAAAGATATTGCCGTAAACAGTTTATTTTGCGACACCACGAAACAAATGATAGCGTAAAATGAAACGATAGACGTTTTTATATCGTCATCCGATATATATCGTTATATCGAACAGCCCTACTTCCTGCTAATCTGCACATATACAAAATACAATATACTGGAAATGAGTTACTATCATTCTGCGTCTGATTTATTTTCAAAGTTTATTTCTGAAGTCATGATGGCTTGGGAGAATTTCCACTGTTAGTGACATTTAACTGAACTTTATTTAACTGATTCAAGTTAAGTCCCATTAAAAGACAAATACCAGTAGTATATATGTACTATATGATACTTTGAGGGGTTTGTGGCTAAGACAGACAGTTTTTACTCGTGTTTGTGTGTGTGAATACCTGATTTTCAGCTTCATCCAACATTTTCTGAACAGCCTCCTACAAATGGTGTAAAGACACGGCTGGTGAAAATGTGTAGAAGGCAATATAACTGCAGCATATCTGTTTTCTGTGGGTTAAGACCACGTTCACAGAGACTGAGAGGCACAAAAAAAGTTGTTAATGGGAGGTATCCTTTCAACACTAGTGGAGCGATTTCACAGCTTTCACACAATATAAAAGATACATCCTTGTTGTGAGAGCTGAGGGTTTTCTCTTTGAGTGTATCTCAGTTAAGGAGTAAAATGGTTCAGTCAAGGAAAAGTTGCACAAACACGTTACAAAAGAAACAATCAGTGGGTGAGACATTAAGCCGGTTCATTAGCTTAATCTCAAGATTATGTAGAAGAGGATATATATGTCTTTTTTGTTTCTATCCTCCTGGAGCCCATATCACCTCTCTGTCTCGCTTCTCCTGCTGCTTCTGCTCTTTTTCTTCTTGTTCTCGCCTCTGTTGCTCTTCCCATTCCTCCTTTATCATCCGCTACAGACACAAAGAGACATAAAGACAGTTATTTGGAATTCTTATTGCAAATCATTTCCACTGTGCTGTCATTTCCATTCATTTTGGTGCCATGAATTGCTTTTTTCCCCCTTTCACCACAAATGCAGCTCTTTTAAATCAAGCTGGTATGGCCATCATGCCTGGACTGTCTTTATCCAGTCAGCTGTACTGGGCATTTATCCCATACAAAAGTGAAATGAAATATAATATGTTTTTAAATGTAAATAATTAAAAATGCTCAGTAAAATTCTGATCTGAACTGCAGTTTGTAAAAGCCATTACTCAAACAGAACAATGGATTTGCTGGGGTCTCCAGTCAATATTTACAGCAGCAGGATGCTGTGCGCTGGACTGAGCTAGACTAAACTGGTCATGTTCACCAGAATAATGACTGAATGAAACAAGCAAGATCAGGCACACGTGCAGAGCTTTGATCATAACAAAGGGGAGAAATGCCTCCAACATGCTCAAACATTTGACCACACAGTTAATTTGCACTACTGTAATGTCTTTGGTACGCTGCTTAGCGACGGTGGCGACTCTCGAGGGGAAACTTACGGCACAAGCAACATAAAACTTCTCCAGGTCATGTTGATTGTAATATGTTAGCGCCATACTGTATGAATAATCTCCATCTCGTATTAACATTTAGTTGACGAGGTCTGCCAGAGTGAGACTGGCTCAGAGGCTCTCTCATATACATTTAGCTACATCTGTACTACATTTTATTCTCTAACTCAATGACAATTGATTAGAGAATCAATAAGGAATTAAATCCATAATTGATATTGATAACGGAATAAGTAACGCTAAATTCCTGTCAATTCCCATCCCTATACCTCCTCCTCCTCTTTTCTTTTCCTTGCTGTTTCCTCCTTCTCCAAATGCAGTCTGAACTCCTCTTGGGCAATCCGCTCTCTTTCCAGCCACTGTTCATGAAGACGCTGTCTAAAGGTAAATAAATACAAAATCAAACACATCCAGCATGTGCAGCAAAATGGTCTATGCTGCTATCAATGAATGAGCAGCTTCAGAGCAGCGTCAGTATGGCCCTACCTTTCTTCCTCTGCAACATCGTCATCCTCACCGTCTTCATTTACTTCGTCTTCTTCTCCAGGAGTAGGGCTTGCTCCATTTTTTAAATCTGTAACAGAGAAATGGTGGTGAAGAATTTGCTTAACAACCGCAACTAGACAAATGAGAACAACACAACCTGGACTCATACATCTATCACATACCTCGTTCTCTAGCATGGGCGAGAGCCTGGCGTTTCCGTTTCCTCCTCTCTTTCCTCAGAGCAGCCCTGCGTTGCTTCTGACTGAAGTGATAGAGATTGAAAACAATAATCACAACAGAGGAGCAGATGATGGGAGACTAAGCCGGGGCTTGCACAGCTCTTACAAGAGAGTGCACCTTAAACAATAAAAGCCAGTGTTCACAGCAGACCCTGTGCCCTGTCACACATAATGATCACTGAACTCTTCCCATCACTGGTGCTTCTGAAGAAGACAGAATTCATGTGCCATTTGCTTCAGTTAGCCATATTACACCACCTTCTGCCTTTCCCAATACTAAAAAAATCTCACTATCTGCAAAGAAAAGGCTCAGGCATTCAAATCGGTTTCTTTAGTACCACCAGACTCATAAAAATGTATCTAACCTAAGGCTAAATTTGTACGATTACGGCGTTTATTTAACAACACTTTAAATGCATGCAGAAGCCACTGTTGTCTACGTGTCTCAAAATCATTACATAAATACGTTCAAAAGACCTACAAAGAAACACAGACCTTAATACAGGAGCTGAAATCACTGGAGGAGTGGACGCTGCCATTGCAGCTAATGGGAGCTAGCTGGTTAGCTTCTTTGGCTAACCCTAGCTGCCCAGTGTAATTCTGCCCGCGTTGTTTGTTCTCGCCAGCATGTAATTAGAAACATTAAAGAAAATCTTCTCTGCTTATACGAAATATTTCCCAGGTGGAATAATTTGTCAAGTTAGAGGCACAACTAAAAAATGTTTATTGTAAATGTTAGCTACATGCGGAGTTGTTTTGCCTTCTTTATCTTCTTCTTTGTGGAATTCCGGCAGGCAGGACGGAACACAGGCGTATTGCTGCCCTCCTCAGGTACTTCCTAAATGTACATCAAGGATTAAATCCTTACGAGTAGTCCATTTGGGTGCAGAACTTTAGATAAAAAAAAAACCTTTAAAACTTCCTAATGATACAAGTCGATTACTGATTTTAGGAGAAAAGTCTTAATGTTTATAATATTTGTCTCAATAAAATAGCTGGAGCAGTCCATCAAAACATGCTTAACAGTTTCCATTTCTTCACATATGGAAACTGCACCCACTGCAGCACCCATACCATAGCTATAAATTCTGCCTTGTGAACAGAAAACCCCTCGGTCAGTTATCTAAGCTTAACTGTGCTACACATCTATTACCAACTGAGTCTTCATCTCTCCTCTACCACCTTAGAAAAAGCTAAATTAGCTTTTGCTCTTTTGTTTTCCTAAATCCTTAAATGAGGTTTTGGTCTAAGACTAAACCATGGTGCTATGGCTATCCTGTGGAACTGGGGGCTAACCCCACTTTCTCCACTCACAACTTCTCCACCTTCTTACTTAATACTGAAAACAAAACTCCCCTCTGGTTTAAACTAAATACTTTGATTTTTAAAAGGGAATAAAAGGTCTGCTCTCTATTCAGTATAATCTATTTTTTTAAGTCTGTGTACAAAAAAAAGTCTGTCTACAACTTTATTAACTATCATCAGAGATCATTTTATAGAGCATCTTGATTAACAAATAACAAAATACAGGCCAAATATAATAACACAGCATGTAGCACACAAGAGGATTATAAAAGACCCAAAGGATGAAATAAAGAGGCGGTGCAATGGCAGTACAAGGGCAGGTTTAGATTTTTTTTTTTTTTTCCATAACTATTATTTCATTTCAGTGCTATGCTTTTCTTCATCACAATTAATCCCATTAAGATGAAAGCAGGATTGTATGAGGGCTAGAGAGCGCCTAAAAGTGGGATGGTGGTGGTGTCAGATATAACGGATGTAACTGTTTAATGCAGGGAGACAGTGCTTGTGAATTAGAACTAGATGTTAAAAACAACAACAACAACAAACAAACCCCATTTTAGTTAACAAAATAAAAATAAAAACTAGACCAAAAAATGAAATTAAATGATTTTGTGAACTTGGAAAAGAAAAAAATTAATAGAAAATATCCTTAAGTTTAGTATTTGTTAGTTTGTTACAGATTTCATTGCATTAGCTGTAAGGATTTTCCTAAATTTTGCCCTTGGCATACAATAATAATTAAAATGTAATTGAGGAAACTCAGACTAACAAGGAAACTACTAAAAACCAAACTTAAACTAATCATTTTCAGACAATTAAAACTAAACTGAATCAAGGGAACCCACTCTGCAAACTGACTGAAACCACACTGAATAAAAAAACAAAAAGTTAAAAGAAATTTTAAAAAATTGCTATTAGCTAATAAATACTGTGAAAGGCACAGTCACATTAATTTATTTGCCAAGTAGACACTGTGCAGAAATCTCAGCGACAAACGACAGTTTTGTTTTTATACCAAACAATGACTATTGTGAGTCATATCAATCTGTTACACAACTCTAACGCACCATTGCCTGCAGTGTAACATTGTGTGTGCCTTATGTGGATGCTGCTGCTTTACACACAGAGATTTTCAATAAAAAGCGGCAGATCAAAAACAGTAGATGGCACAATTTCCATTTTTGTCTATTTCTAGCACCTCCACATAACCCCATGAAGTTTACAGGTGGCAGTTTCCTCTCTAAAATAGCAACCGCTAATAACTGCAAACACAGCAGGAATTTGCGAGTTCTTCGGGCCTTTATTTTAGGCATCTTTGGCATCTGTGGCACTCTCTCTGTCCCCCCGACAGTCTGTCATTCATTTTTCTTCTCTGGCGCTGTCCTGAGGAAGAAGGCGGGCTGTGTGCAGCAGCGGTAGCACAGAGCCTGAGGCACCAGCATGTACAGCACATTGACCAGCAAGAAGACAGGCTGGCTGTCCACAGGTACTCTGTATGAAAACGGTGTCCGTGTGTGAAGAGATGCACCGATGTGGGAGAACTGGGCCTGTGAAATGCAGCAGAGAGGGATAATAAGCATGTGCTTCACAGCTGGTATGTTCACCAAGATTCTTATATAACCACTATATGGACAAAGATCACCTACATATTACATCTGCAGGAGCTTGTTTGACATCCCACTGTGAATTCATAGGTATTACTATGGAGTTGGTCCCTGTTTACAGCTATAGCTTCCACTCTTCTGGCTTTCTACAAGATTTTGAACGGTGCCTGTAGAAATATTTGCCCTTTCACCCAGAAGGGCATTTGCAAGGCCTGACACTGATGTTGGACAAGAGGGGTCGGCTCACAACCTCCATTCTGGTTGATCCCAAAGGTGGTAAATGGGGTTAAGGTCAGGGCTGTGTCAAGTCAAGTTCTTCCACTCTATTTATTTGACCAAACTTTCATGGGCCTTGCTTTATGGCATGGTGCACAGAGATGCTGGGAAAGAAAAAGGCCCTTCCCTAAACTGTTAATAGTCAAAAATGTCTTTGTAACCTGAAATTTTAAGAGTCCCCTCCACTGGAACTAAAGTGTACAGGCCAGAAACACAAGCCCCAAAGCAATATCTATCTAGAAGGGAAGAAATTTCAGACACTGACTTGCTGCACTCAAATTCAGTGAGCTGTTTAGAAGGACCCATTCTTACACAAATGTTTATAAAGGGTGGCTGCACAGCTCAATACTGAACGAAACACCTGAATTCAGTCACTAAAAGTTGCTGCCCAATACGTTTGTCCATACCGTGTATCTTGGTCTTAAATATCTCTTACATTTTTAACAATATTTTGAGCTCATGATGTAAAATAAATGATAGAATCACTTCAATTTTCTACCCCCCCCCCCCCCCTTTTTTTTTGTTGTTGTAATTGAACAACCGAAGCGCTGGAAGAATTATGAATTTTAGAAAACAAGATAGAATTAGATGTCAGCACCAGGGTTAATATAGTTAACTAAAACCAAACTAAAAACCAAAAGTAGAAAAATGTTAGTTAACAGAAATAAAAACCAAATATTAAAATAACTGTAATTGTTTTGTGAAGTTGGAAAACTAACAAAAATAAAATAGGAATATAGCAGAAATATCCTAACTGAAACTAAACTGAATTTTAAAAAAAATCAAAACAGAAAATAATAGAAAATAAAAAACTATAATAACTAAGATTTTTAGTTGTTGTTTTGTCCCACAGAATCTCAGTGGTCTGGGATAGTGAGACATTTGGGCACATTATTGTCTTATTATCATGTATTAGTAAATTAAACATCAGTTCAAAGTCATAAATCTTATAGGAAATCCTGTGATGCTAAAGCCCACATTTTCTTGCTGGAAGCAATGATCTATCTACAATAACAGAGCAAGAAGGGCTTACACAGGAAACCCATTTGAAGCATACAAAAACAAAGTAACAGCTGTTTTGGAATGAATTATTCCTTTACTGGACTGACGATGCCTGCATTCTGGCACCACCACTGATCCTCATATGATTTTCAATCTAATACACTTCTGTCATTTACCTTTTCGTAGAAAGCTGCTGACACATGACATGTTTCATAGCAACCAAGGCTGCCAGAGGATCAACCTTCCTATTTATATCCTGGCTGAACAGCTGACATTTAAGTGAATACCACCAATACCACCATTCCTCTTGGTCTGAAGTCAGCTTCTGCCCTTATCCTGCCGATGAGTGACGCGCCAGCCTGCAGCTCAAACACAATGGCTGCATTGTGCAGTGGAGATGTGATCAGCGCGATAGCCGCTCCCACAACTCTTCCCTTTCCATCTTTAGATGTAAATAGAGCCACTGGAGTCTGTCAGCTCTGAAGAGTACGCTAAACAAAGACCAACTTGCAATCACTACAGAGGAGAAAGTTTACCGAACTGGCCAGAAGCCGGCTCTCAGTCTCTGTGTAACATTACATAATCTACCTGGATCTATGATGTCATGTGGGAAAAGAAAAGACTGTAAACGACTCTTTCACATGACCTTCATTTTTAAAACCTGGCAACCCTTTCATCACTTACACATTTGGTTTCCAGATATTCGGAACAAGTTAGAGACGTTAGGTGTCTCTAACTTGTGAGGGGCCCCTCATTGTATACGGAGATCAACAGTACCTGTGCCAATGCTCCTGAGTGTACAAGAGTCAGGTCTGGCATCCAGTCACATCCTGGGACCAACAGCCCATACAGAGTAATGATGTAGTAGGGCCCAGAATACAGCATGCTCACCAGCATCTGTCAAACAGAGACACAGTTTACTTTTTTAGATATGTGGCTTAACATTACAGCATTAGAGTGACGTTTTTGGAGTGTTTACTGTCACCGTGTTACCTGTACTTTAGGGTAGGCTGAAGGGTCTTTGAGGTATGGCTCATACTGTTGTGTGTAGTCTTGGCACCATTTGCTGGAACAGTCAAGAACAACCTCGAACACATAACATAACAGTTTGATATGTGAGAGACACCCAACGCTAAGAAAGTAATCTAGAGCTGGGCAAGCCGATCACCATGAGGTTTCTTACCAGGCCTCTGAACACACAGAAAGCCAGCGCTGGAATGAGGTAGATGATGAATACCAAGTCCACAGGTCTGCGGAGCAAGCCTGCCCTGTGAGCCTCCTCGATGTCCTGAGAACACAACAGCAACACTAACATTTGCAGATGCAAAGTATGGATGTGTTTCCAGCAGATAAGACACTTTAACCCTTACCTTGTGGATATAAGGTAGATCGCAGTTATTTCACAGAGGCGGGGTACACCCTGGACAGGTCGCCAGTCTGTCGCAGGGCTAACACACAGAGACAGACACCATTCGCGCTCACATTCACTCCCACAGTCACACCTATGGGCAATTTGGATTAACAAATTAACCTATCCCCACAAACTGCATGCCTTTGGACTGTGGGAGGAAGCCGGAGTACCCGGAGGGTGAACATGCAAACTCCACACAGAAAGACCCCAGCCTGATGCTGATGCTGTGCGGCAGCAGTGCTAACCACCTTGCCACTGTGCTGCCCTTCAGAAAAAAATGTCACCAATAAATGGGCATCTGTTTAAACTTCAGTTATGTTTAAATATATCTACTATCAAAGACATATTTGCCTAACTTATAATGACTCTGAGAAATGTGCCCATACATTTTTTTTGCACTGTTTCTGTGGTGGTAATTACTCGTCAGAATAATCTCACAGACACCTGAGACGGACTCACTGATGGATTGGACTAAGGGCAATAAAAGTAGGTGTTTTCTCTGTGAGAGGGGCGGCGGTCAGGTTCTTACTGATAGCTCAACGTCTCGTGCAGAAGGCTGACAAAAGATGCGGAAGCAAGCCCACACCGACACTGAGATGTACAACAAATGGAGGATGAAGAGAGGGCCAACGTGAGTCCCATACTTTCCTGGGG
>NW_005187796.1:207549-211345 GCF_000239375.1 Pundamilia nyererei | reverse complement strand
CACACAGCCATCCCAGTACGATATCATGTGCCCATGTGCTGTGTTGACATGTGGATCTGCCTGAAACACGATGTAGATTTATCAGTAAAACTGTGAGGAAGTGGGGGCATTCATAATCTGGACACAATAGAGCAACACTTGCCTCTTTGAGGTAAAATGTCACAAATCCATCAATGATGTTGTCTTGCTCCAGTCCAATGATCAGATTCACCACACTGAGGAATGCATGCACTGCATACACTTCACAGATGTATATTTGATATATTAATTTCTAATTAAAGACAGGACAACTTGCAAACATTACGTGCTGCTTTAAAAATCACTGCTTTCTAAATACTGCAACAGGTTTTTATAGGTACAATATGCAGAAAGTCCTAACTCGAGTTTTGATCTGTAATGAACACTTCCCTCGGTCGCTGTTGGTCAAAGCAAGAAACGTGCATTTGAGAAATCCTACCATAAAAAAGTGGATCTACTGGAGCCTTCTTTTTAAGCATAAAACGAGCTGAAATGGCCAGAACAAGAACTGTTGTGCACCAAGCGAAGAAGAAAGCTTCAGCACTGCATGGGGAAAAAAAGCAGATAAATCATTCTCAGAGTAGTTACTCCTCGCTGCTGATGGTGGAAGTCGGAAGTCCAACAGTTAATATGTGAACCAGTTTCCACGTACCTGTTGCTGTAAATGAGAGAATTGAATAAATAGCAGATGGGGATAGACATCAGGGAGAGCAGGAACACTCCCGTTCCCGCAGACGCGCTCATTGCGCACCGAGCGATTTGTCTGAGCGAGAACTTAAAATCTTAAATTAAACAAATCAGCCCCAGAAAATGTTCATGCTTAGCTTGCGAGTCACATTTCACAGGATGGGAGGAAAGTCAGAGTGTTGCCGGAAAAAAAAGAAACTTTGAGCTCGGCTCCCGCATGCATGCTCAATCTTGTCTGGTCTGTCTGCCTGCTCTCCTCTCTCTCTTTCTCTGTTTACCTACACATGCACTACACTCAAACGAGCTTCAGCTTTCAGATGGTGGGGGCGGGCCCTCACCTGGAAAGAAACGTAAAAAAAACCCCGACTTTCTGCAGAACTTAATGTAGCAAATTAACAATTCTCGTGCCTTTCTCTTCTTCTTCTTTTTGAAACATTTTTTTGCTTTTTTTTTTAAATCTCTGATTTGATGGAAGTGGCGATTTTTTTTTTCATTCATTCATATTATTCTATACATCCAAATACTGAGCTGGAGGGAATAGTAAAATAATACATTTAGAGGCTGTGCAAATGAATTTATATGATAGTCCATGAAAAATACAAAAAATTAGAAAAAATAACAAAATAGGACAGGGACGCCACAACTTTATATTCGTCCTAAACGAAAAATTAAGATGTTTTTTCTCGGGCAGCTTCACTGTGCTTAACAAAAATATATATTATACCATCTGTGAAAAAAAACGGTTTTGTTTGTTTGTTTGTTTGTTTGTTTGTTTGTTTGTTTGTTTGTTTGTTTGTTTTTAACGAAGAGACACTGACACCCAGCGGTCAACTGGAAAACGTCAAGCAAGGATGAGGAGGTTTATAATAGGAAAATAAAGAAAAGTGGATAAAACAAAAAAAAGCGCAACATACTAAAACATACATTTGGTGTGTAAATTACTTTTGTTCTGAGACTAAATTTAAACCCAGTTGTTGAAAACAATTATCCAAAGATATTATTCTTGAGAAAACCTAAATTGCATTTTTCACTTTGGCTAGTTTCTTGAAAACCAAATACATGTCAAATATACGATTTAAAATAAGTTATAAATCCATCATTTTGTTTTGTAGCGTCTCTTGTGATTTTTAAACCAATTTATTAAACATTGACATATTTTAAAGAAGAATCTAACAGTCCTGTTACTGAAACCTATTCGACCTGACAAAAGAATAGACAAGCAGTGAGACCATGAGACAACATGACAAAGATGAAGTGGCACTTTCATCCATGTGTTGATAGCTACCACTGGTCGACAAAACGTCAGTCTTCTTTGACATATTTAGCATTTTCTAATCTTTTCTGACTGGGTTAAGTGTTTCACTAGCCAAAAGAAGACAATTATATTTCAGCGTTTTATTTCTTTATTAGTACACCTGCATTTATTAATTCACAGTCTATTGCAATTCACAGCTGCATCTTTTTTCTAAGAAAACACTAATCGTAGCACCGATTTGTAACACTGTTACCATGCATATAGAACAAGTATTACAAACATGTGTTAAAAGCATATAAAATATTATTAATCAGTATTTTGGTGGTCCTGAGTATTTATTTATGTCATTTATGTCATGAGCTACAAATAAAAGTAAGATACCCCTTCAGCCATATTACTCCAATTTCAACCCTTTTGGCATAACATTTATAATAAAGTAATGATAAATGATTCTCTTAGTTCACAGAGGGTTGATCTATATGCGTTGTAATTGTTTGAATAACTATAGTGAATAGGGTATTCAAGCAAATATTTGCCAATAAATACTGAATGAGTATTTAGTACGAGGGACAATTTTTAACTTTATGTTTAATAATTAAAAAAGGGTTTTAAAAATTATAGAATACAGCAGCTAATATCTGATAAAAAAGTTTCCAATTGATGCCTGACCTTTATAAATAAATTTTTAATGGCTTATTATTTGTTTTTATAAATTACACATGTATTTATTTATTTGTTTACATTTTAAGTTTGAATTAATGCGCCAATTGTGTAATGATCAAAAAATATTTTAAAAATTAAAAAATAGAGTGTAGTGCCTCTTGCTCACACGTCCGTCCACGTTTGAATGTAAATGCTGCTTTTAATAAGAATTTTATTATTTTAATTCTATTCTATTTAACATATTTGCCGATTGTATTGTGCCCAAAACGGTCATATAGATAAAAAGAAGGAAAAAAATCTGTATGTTAAGACACTGTTCAAGTTTTTTCTTTGTTCGTTTTTTTTTTTTATCTAGAAGTGAACAATAAAGTTTCAGGAGAAAAAAAAGTATTTTGGAGGAAGTATACCCACGCCACTTCCGGAGACTCTGTAGCTAGCAGGTAGCTAGTGATGAGTGATGGCGTCTGCTGCGATGGATACCACGTAAATGAATAACAACAAAAACATTACGGCGAGTGCGTGTCTGCGTGTCAATAACGAGGCCGTTTCTGTGAAAGTACACTGAAAAACAGTGTGTTGTTATGGCGACCGGGAGCAGTGGTGGCGGATTGCCGTCAAACCATGACGGTCAGGAGGCAGCATCCAATTCGGCTCATTGCGGAGCACCAGCAGCGCTCTCCAACGTCCCAGCCTCCGCTCCTACCCCGTCCGGCTCCCCGCCCGTCCTCGGCCTTCACCGGGAGCCCATGTACAACTGGCAGGCGACGAAGAGGTCCCTAAAGGAGCGCTTTGCCTTCCTCTTCAACAACGAGCTTCTCAGCGACGTCAGGTTCATAGTCGGGAAAGGAAGACAGGCCCAGAGGATACCGGCCCATAAGTTCGTCCTGGCCGCTGGCAGTGCCGTTTTTGATGCCATGTTTAACGGTGGGATGGCCACGACCTCTGCTGAAATCGAGCTGCCTGATGTGGAGCCGGCCGCCTTCCTCGCGCTGCTCAGGTAGGACAGGTGAACCCCGCGCCCTGCCTGCATTCGAGACCACCTAGTACCACACTATTTCCGGGTGGTAAAAACCTCATGCATACCTCATGATCAAAGTATACATAAACATTAAAAACAGCATTTAAAAGTTAATCAAAGTCAAGGCGCTTATGTGGTGATATAAAGTTTACGTT
>NW_005187796.1:202576-206960 GCF_000239375.1 Pundamilia nyererei | reverse complement strand
AATCTCATTTTGCAACAGAAAAATAACTGAAGCACATAACTTTATGTTACTGGATAAAACAGATACTTTGATGATATATTTAGGTAATAAATAACTGTATATGTTATTGAAATACTCAGCTTATTGCAAAATGGTAAAAATTACAATTATAGCAAATCATGAGGGAAATATTGTGATAGTATCGTATCTCAGGGTGTCTGGTGATTCAAGCTAATAATGAGTAAAGAACTGTTGTGATTATCTAGAGGACCATTTCAGTTTATGCCAAATGAGTAGTGATGTTTGTATGAACTTGTTCCTTGTAACTCAAAATGTTGAGGCACCTCCATCTTAGCATGGCCTACAAATATTAAGAATTTACGTAGAATAACTATGAAAATGTAATTGTTCCCTTTGTTCTGGTGCCTGTTTCCTTTCTACAGGTTCCTCTATTCTGACGAGGTCCACATTGGTCCCGAGACGGTGATGACGACTCTGTACACGGCTAAGAAGTATGCGGTCCCTGCTCTGGAGGGGCACTGCGTGGAGTTCCTCACCAAACATCTCAGAGCTGACAACGCATTTATGCTTCTCACTCAGGTTACTTTCACTCTCCTCGACTATAGTGCATCCTTTACGTTAAAACTGAGAGATCCAGATGGCCTGGATTGTACTTTCGGTTTGTCAAATTTTTAATGTTGAAATATTCCTTTTAATTCTGCAAGTTAACTTGCTTGGTTTTGAACCATCCTCGATGGCACTAGATATAAGTAGTCAGATTTATGTAGTCTACAAAGAGTCAGATTTCTTTAATGGTGGGCATGAATAGGGTTTTAATATCAGCTGTGTATTTTTTTTTAATGCATTTTCCAGGCAATATGTTAAAAAAATCTAATGAAAATCTGGCATTGCTCTTACCGTCTGTTCAACAGCAGCTCTTACAGTTAGAGATAAACTGTATTTCTTTTAAGTGTGTGTGTTTGTGTCAGCACCAGACCACCTCCCAGCCATCGCTGGCAGGACTTTTACAACATTAGCTGTTCTATTTTTGGTTTATGCTGCCGTTTGTTTGGGTTCAGCATTCTGTTCAGTGGCTGGCTGCTGTGCCCTCAGGCTGCTACTGAATCTGATTGGGGGGTAGAAAAGGTCTCAGCAGCAACTAGAACAAAACTATAAACAATACTGTAAATAAGCTAAAGCAACCATAGTCTGAGCAGTGTTTTCTTTATTAGCAGTGGTGGTTTGGGAGATTTATTCATTAGCATTATGAGGTTCCACCCAACTTGGATTGTTTTAGTGTTTGCATTAAACTTTCAGTTTTGTTTTTGCTTGTTCTAACGTGTTTGGGGGTAAATTCGATACCCTCCTTTGGTGCGTTCAAGATAAATGACCAGAATCGACACTTACACGGATACTTTTGTGGTCTCGTTACAGGCCAGGTTATTTGATGAGCCTCAGCTCGCCAGTCTCTGCTTAGACACCATCGACAAAAGCACAGCAGATGCAATAAATGCAGAGGGATTTACAGATATTGACCTTGGTATGTGAGCGTTTATGATCAGGTGTTTTCTTGTCCACGGTTTGCATGCGAGTTGTTAAATATTAAGACTTTTGTGTATTTGCATGTGTAGACACTCTTTGCGCGGTGCTTGAAAGAGACACACTAAGCATCAGGGAGAACCGTCTGTTTGGAGCGGTGGTCCGCTGGGCGGAGGCTGAGTGTTACAGGCAACAGCTTCCTCTGACCGCGGAGAACAAACAGAAGGTTCTGGGGAAAGCCCTCCCGCTCATCCGCTTCCCGCTCATGACTGTTGAGGAGTTTGCTGCCGGTAAGTGAATCACAGAAATATGAGTTTATTTGCAATGCTGTGATGTTTGCAACACTCTTCTTACGAGTTCAGCCATCACTAAGCATATCCATCATGTTCCTCATGTACAACTCAAACCACAGAAACCAGTTTGATATTCTTTCTTGTGCAACAGGGCCTGCCCAGTCTGGAATATTGTTCGATCGGGAGGTGGTAAATCTGTTTTTACACTTTACAGTAAACCCCAAACCGCGGGTCGACTACATCGACAGGCCTCGCTGCTGCCTCAGGGGGGAGGAGTGCAGCATTAATAGATTCCAGCAGGTTGAGAGTCGATGGGGGTACAGTGGTACCAGCGACAGGATCAGGTGAGCGGAGGCTTGATGGTTGTTTTTTTTGTTTTTTAATTATTAACACTTGATTTTTCTCATTTTCTTTCCATTTCTTTCTCTCTCTGCAGATTCAATGTTAACAGAAGAATATCCATAGTGGGCTTTGGCTTGTATGGTTCCATACATGGACCCACTGACTATCAGGTCAACATACAGGTAACTTCTGGCACGGAGACATAATGAGGTTCAAGAAAAAATACTTACACTGCTGATGAGTGGGTTTATAACTTTTTAGTAGAACTCAGTGTCATTTCATTTTTATATTATTGCCAGCAAGTAAAAAACAAAACAACAACTTTGAAATATTAAATTGAATTTAAAAACAAAACACAAGAAAAACAACCTTTTCTAAAATACAGAGTTGTGGTAATACAAGCATCAATCCTCACTTTAATATATCTTAGCTTTAAACTATAAGTTAAGTGCTCAGTGTGTAAAATCCCCCAAATTATTCCTCAAGGCTTTAACTAAACTGCAGCCAGGTTTCTGTAGCTTGCATGAGCATACAGCATATTGTGTTCAGTGTTGGTGCTGTAGAGGAATGGAAGAAAGAGACAAAGGCAAGGCGTTAAGGAGCGGGCAACTCATCTGAGTCCCTCACATTAAGGTTACTGCACAGGCTGCTGGAAAAGATCTTATTTTTTAAGTAACGTTACAGTCCGCTCACACATTGGCAATAAAGATAAAAACATTGCTTTTATGAAAAAAGCTGAAATAATGTTAAAAAAAATACCGGTAAGTGGAGAAATTAGAAATCTGAACACAGAAACCAGTAGTAATATCCTTTCCAAAATATGCAATAAAGATACCAAAAAAGGGTGTGCTGTCTAGATCTGCTTTATGGTAACCTCACTCTCTTTTATTGTGTAATTTATAATTCCTCTTTATATGACGGTTTTCTCTGTTTCCTGCTTGAACACAAACTTCAAGATAAAACATGGCTGAAGATATTGCGATTGCTAAAAGCGAGTGTTCAGTAGCTGACCTTTTATCTCTGTCAAACACCAAGCCCTGACACGTGTTTGCCTTTCAGTTATTTTACTAAAAATGTGCCATCAAATGCCAACTGACTTGTTCAGTTCCCTGTATTTGTTAAAAAGTCTAACAGAAGCTTCTGTACACCAGTGAACAGCCCAGGTTCTTACAGTGCTCGGTAGATGTTCTGATTACAATCTGTGATGTAAAGGTCCAAGATTTGCATCATCCCTGCATTTCAAAGTATAGCCTGGGGCCCTTTATGCGTGTGATCCTTCCTATCGCTGCTGCTCATCTAAACTAAACCAAAACCCCAGTCACACAGGCGAAAACGATCGACGACTGAATTCAGCAGTTTAGCGGTCACAGGCTGGTCTCTGTGCCTGTTAACTTTAGTCCCCAGTAAGAAGAGACATAGCTGAATATGTGCTGTGTAACAGTTTATTTCAGGGGGCTTCCACGTTTGTTACAGCTACAGAAATCCACCAGTAAACAGATGTGACACTGATGCTGCCAGCTGTGTAAAAAGTTGATTTAGTTGTTGTACATTCAGTGAAGACTTTCTCCTGTTCCTCTGTAGATCATAGAGAGCGACAAACGCATCACACTGGGACAGAACGAGACAGGTTTCAGCTGCGATGGCACAGCAAACACGTTCCGAGTGATGTTCAAAGAGCCCGTGGAAATCCTACCCAACGTCAGCTACACTGCGTGCGCCACCTTAAAGGTCAGCCCGAGGTCACTGTATTTGAAAACTGAATTGAAGGAATGATTGAAAATGAGCTTAATTTAACGTCTGTCTTTTTAATTTTATAACTCAGGGCCCCGACTCGCATTATGGCACTAAAGGGTTAAAGAAAGTGACCCAGGAATTGGCATCGGGGGCCAAGACAACATTTTTCTTTTTTAGTTCACCTGGAAATAACAATGGCACATCCGTGGAGGACGGGCAGATACCAGAAATCATCTACTACAGCTGAACTCGCTGCAGTGTCATTCAGGTACACTGAAACAAGGAGACCTCGGACTGCTGGGAAGACTGGACTGTTCTTAGTGCCTCACGAGCCTATGGAATAACGAATGTGTGTGTGTGTGTGTGTGTGTGTGTGTGTGTGTGTGTGCTGTATGTGTGTATTTGTCTATACGATGTTGGTGTACAGGCATGATCAGCAATGTGGAAACAGCCTGAGTTGTGGAAAAATCACATCTCTGTTGTCAAAAAAAAGAAGA
>NW_005187796.1:200274-201557 GCF_000239375.1 Pundamilia nyererei | reverse complement strand
AAAAAATATATTTTAAAGTCTTCAAAGAACTTAATAAAGGCTTCCTGTTACGTCTGCCACAAACAGGCAAACATGGAGCTTATTGGGAATAACTCGGTCACAAGGATGATTTCTTGCACTTATTAGATTACAAATCCATGACAGGGATTTGTGGTTTCTCTGATGTGTGCGCTTGTCTTTCTAGGTGTGTGGGTGGTGTGAGGCTGGTTAGATGGCAGATGAATGAGCCGTCTTTCACAGAGTGAGCCTGAACATGAGCACTGATGACAGGAGAGGGGATTTTTCTCTCTGCTGTTTTTTGACACTGACTGTACAGGACTAAATGGTTTATGTGGTGCTGAAGCATGATTATAATCAGGAACCCCACTTTTAGTACTCAGCCTAGAAATGGTTCCTCTAATTAGTGTGGCTGCAAAAAATGTTGTGCAGCAAAACTCTCACAGTACCAAAAAATGATGCTGACATATGAGCAGGTAGTATTACCTGCATGTGGTTCTTCTGTTGTGAAGGAAGTGAAGTGAAGCAAGGTCTTTACTCTCTTTTCTGGTTTTTAGCATTTTTATAAAAACACATTTTTGTGTTTGCCAAAGACATGCATCATATGTGTATGATGTGTCTGTGGTTACAGTGTGTATTTGTCATTTACATTATGTACCCAGATGTATTTGTGGTAATATAACACACCTAAAGGATGCACACACTCCTGTCTTTATCTGAAGACACAAAGCAACAACAGCAAAAATCACATTAGTGTCAAAACTGAATCAGGAAAACCTGAAATATTTTTCTTTTGGTCAAAAGCTGAGTGTGGTAAGTGTTACACCAAGCAATTTTTAGACTACATCAGTTGAGCCAATTTCCCAGACTTCATGCAGCTTTCTCTACACACAAAATACAAGGGGTTTTACACACCTTTGTTTTCACATTTGTGGCAATAGTCCCTAGGATCTTTTTGGATTTCCCTAAAGGAAATTCAGTTCAGTGATTTGTTTACTCCTATTGTGTCTTGACAATTGTGTTGATTAACTGAAACCAACAAAGTCATTTTTAAGGCTACATTTAGATGCTGATCCTAAAATGTTACCTGGGTCAGTCCAGGTCCCCACTCAGTCACTCATCCTGGATTTTAGCTTTATTGCGTGTGCAGCCTATCCTTGTTTGTCAGTGTACTGCATCTTAGCACCTACATTTATTTAAATATTCTCGTCAAGATCCAGCTTTCTGTGTGTGTGTGTGTGTGTGTGTGTGTGTGTGTGTGTGTGTGTGTGTGTGTGTGTGTGTGT
>NW_005187796.1:174103-199260 GCF_000239375.1 Pundamilia nyererei | reverse complement strand
CCATGTGCTTTTAAAATTTTGACTCATTTTATAAGTATTTCATTCACAGTCAATCAGGAAAAGGATAAACAAAGGCATATTTCTTACATTTAGCTGTTTGGGCAACTGGTTTTAAACAAAGGGACATTTTCTCTATTCACAAAAAATCTGCACCTTTCCCTCTTGAATCTCACTTTTATTAATATTCAACAATGTAAATTATCAGCAGTGGTTCGATGTGCTGCTCTGTAGGACGCTGATGGTTGTCATCTTGAAGGGTAATTGCAGCCTAGACGGCAGTAAGCACAGGGCAGGTTGAAGAATGAGGGAAAATCGTTCCCATTTCGCAGACTGCTGAATCTGAGAATGTCCTTACCCTGAATGAGACAAGAAAAACAGATGGCTCAGATGTTGCATTTTTGATCAACATCAATTACAAACCAGCATCTTTACTGCAATGAAAAGGCTTTCGGTGTAGTTCTGTGTGTCAGCCTGTCCCTCGGCCAATCACTGGTTTGCATGAGGAAGACACAGATGGACTGAGCGGAGCATCTAAGGTTTTGGAAGATGGAGCCATCTTTGGTAACAAGAGAAAAGCCATTTCTGTCTGTATTCCCATGAGAGAAGAAATACATTGAATTTTCATGACCTGCATTTTATTTATAACATGGGAATTTACAATTTGGCCTTTCTACTACATATGCTGAATTTGATAATAACAGCATCAGCTTTTAATTCATGAGAAACCTTTTTGGCCTATGGTTGCTTGCAAAAAGTGGCACCAAAGCTGTTTCTTGTTATGTTTCACATCCACTACTGAATACATCTCTCACCAGGTTAGTAAAGGATCAGGTCTGAATGCTTCTTCCACCAAGTATTCCTAGAGCTGTCTATGTGTGCCACTAGAGTACCACCTGATATAATCAGACTAACAAGCGCTCCTCTGCACCACAGTCCACCGTCTTCACATGGATGACCTGGGCAGCTGCATGATTAAGTTACAGAGTGTGCATTCGGATGAGCAAAGCACCAGGGTGCATTCAAACCTCACTTTGCGACCTATTCTTAATTGTTAATTAAGTGCATATATGATCACGTGGCTTCTAGCTGCACGTGTGCTCGTGCACACAAGGTACACTTGTGCACAGTGTTGTTTGAATGCTGGAGGCATTCATTTCAACACAAAAGAGCAGAGCAGGAGCGCTTTGCCATTTACACACGCCACTCGCTACACGAACACTCTGCACTGTCTGCTGGGGGCTGGCTGGCCCGGACCAACCTTAGCCCCTGCACTCTCCAACACCAGATGTAGGTCGCCGAGTGCTCCGGGGGCTGGGGGATCCTGCGTGTTTGTGCGTGTTTCCAGGGTGGCTGTAGTGTATTGTGCGCACAAGCGCATGTGTGCATGCTCTTCCAAGAGGAGGGGGGGGGGCAGAGTGATGATTGTAGTGGATGAGTTCATCATCAAGGACATGGCCCCCAGCGCACTGTCTCCATTGCTGTCACATTGCATCGTCACAAACAGGCCACATGAAGCCTGACAGCCCGGCAGACCACACCGAGGGCATATTCTTGTCGGTCCCTCACTGTGGCTCTCTCTATTGTTTTCCTTTTCTTACAATCTCCAAGTCTCATCATGCATTACCAGCGTAATAATTGCAATTAAAACATGATGGGATTGATTAGAGGGGGATTCAAAAGGTCTCCACCTGGTAGTCAAAGAAATAACAGTAAGCAGCACATTTATTTTCTTAATGTGGCAAAAACTGCTTAACCAGATGCTTTATGCTGCATTAAGAGATGAGTGCAATGAATGTGTTGGCTAAGGGATAGTACAGTCAACACTCTGTGTCACACAAAGGACCGGATTAACATGCTGACCTTTGGATTAATCTTTCTAGCTGTGTGAACTTTATGTTGAGTCTAGTTTCTGAGGATTTCAAAGGGGATGTCAGTTCATCTCAATCTGACAGGCAGTCCTTCTGATGTGATGTGTTAATATCAGCACCAAATTCTATACTACGTAAGCTAAACACATTCAAAGCAGGATTCGCGCATGAAGACCCACTTTTTTGACAATCCATGAAAAGCAAAAACTATCATTAGTGTTAGAGAAGGAAATGTCAGGGGAAAACACCAAATTCTGTATCATATATCCTCCATAAAATGCAGGCACTATCCATCCAGACTGATGACAGAGTGAACAACACTGTGTGGGTCCTTATAGAGTCTTTGCCAGCAATGCCATCCAGAGAGTCGTGCTATTAGCAGGGACAAACCATAAGAAATATGACTTTAGCTTACTCTTGTAATAACTTGAGACACTGGGAAGTGTTTGTTCACTGTGACCATAGTAAACTTCAGTAGTACCAGTTTACAAAGTACATCAATTAATGAGCTATATGTGTTGTATGCTCCTTTCATTTTCAAAGCTGTACAGTGGGCCAAACTGGAGTCTCTGGAGAGCTAAATTTTGGCAACTGGGCCTTATGTTTGACACCCATGCTTTAACACTGTCAAGATTATTGAAATTGTGAAAACTCTGTTTCGACCTTCCGAAATGGTCAAGGGAGCCGGCTGCTACCTGAATTTAGTTCTGTCTGAAGTTTCATACTCCCCACTGTTTGCCAAGTGCTTGCTGAGTGTGGGTGGGTTTCTCTTTATAATATTGCATATAATTCAATATAATGTTTTGTCATATATACTGTGTTTCCATGTATGATTGCACGTATCCCAATTTTCTAGAATTTTCTAGTAGAATATAAAGAAATGAGGGTGGCTTAAACCTTTTCCACAGTAGTTTACCTTCACTGACTGGAACATAAAATACTGTATAAAGCTCTTAATGACTATCACTATCAGAAAATTTTAGAGTACTCTGTTGTCTCAGCACAGCACTTGACTTGTTGATTTCCAGTAGAATGGGAGGCAGATCCTTCAGCTATCAGGCTCTTCTCCCGAGGAACCAGTTCCCAGTTTGAGTTCAGAAGACATACACCACCTGTTTTTTCAAGAGTAGGCTTAAAACTTTCCCCTGAAAAATCCTTTTTTATGATGCTATAGGCCCTTCTTTTGTGGGACCTCCCACAGTGCACCTATCATCTTGGCTTTGCTCTCTTCTCGTTCAATGTAAATTAATTTGATTGACGACTATTGCAGGTCATTCCCTTTGGATAGTTTTTGCATTGTCCCCTCTCTTTCCAGAGCCTGTGCGTCTGGTTCTGGAGCTGTGTGTTCCTGATCTTTTGTTTACTGGCACCACCAATCTGCTCAGTGTTTATTGTTTTTCAGCGCTCATCCTTTCTCTCTCCGCTCACCCCAAATGGTCAAGACAGCCGGCCGCCCAGCCTGAATTTAGTTATGACTGAAGTTTCTTACTGCCCACTGTTTGCCAAGTGCTTGCTGGGTGGTGATGTGTTGGGTTTCTCTTTATAATACTGCATATAAATCTGCTGACCTTAATTTGTAAACTTTCCTCAGATTATACTTTTATGATTTGCCAAAGAACTGATAACAAAGAAAGTGAAATGACTGTGAAAGATGGGAATATCTACACTCCTTCCCTGTGCCACGTAAACACAAGTCTGGAATTTTTAGATATTTCTCTGTAAATAAACCCCTACTTTACTTACTGATCTACTCTGCACAAGACATCGCTGTGCTGCGAAGACACAGCAGTCTCGGGTGACAACTCTCTAATCTAAACTGATTACAGTGGTGATGGCAGCGTTCTCCACAGTGTGCCAGTTTCAGCACATCCCCCACGCACTTACGGCCTAACCTCCTTCCTCCCTCCCTCGCTTATCATCACAGCTGATTGCACTGCTGAAGTTCAAATGAACTGTTAACCCTGTCTTTACCAGGTCCATAAATAGAAAGCACAGAACTGAATCCAGGCAGTGATGAAACAGTGCGGCGATTTGCTTGCTGCTTCGCTGGAGAGACGGCTAATGTGTCCAAAGCCATCTCAATATTGGTTTAGCAAATTCACAGTGGTCCCAAAATCAAAATTCCTGGAATATACCGATTGGGTTATTCTGAAATGTGTTTGAATACAATAAAGATATAAGCCTGGACCACTTATTGAGGAATTTTGCAGTAAGGTTTCGCTTATTTAGTGTTAAAATGTGAGCTAATCTTTAACAAAGGTCATGAACCCAGCATGAAGCATGAACCCATTACTTTCTGATTATCCTACACTGGGTTGCTCATTTGTTTCAGAACTGATAAAACGATTTGATTGTCCGTTGGACTATTGAAGACTGGAAGATGGTATTAAGGACTGATGAATCAAAATGTGAAATCTTTGGGTCGTCATGCAGGATCTTTGTATGCTGTCGGGTAGGAGAAAGGATGTGTGTTGCATCAACTGTCAAACATGGAGAATGACGTGTGATGGCCTGGGGCTCTTTTGCTGGATCCAGGGTCAGTCACTTGTACGAAGTGAGAGGCACCCTGAACCAAAACTGCTACCATATCATTTTGCAGCACCATGCAATGCCCTGTGGTATGCACCTAGTTGGTTATGGGTTCATCCCACAGCAAGATAATGACCCAAAACATAAGTCCAAGCTACAACACAACTACCTCAGGAAAAAAGAACAAGATGGTCCTCACCAAGATAGCTGAACGGGTGTGTGCGTGTATACACACACACACACACACACATTATGAAAAACTACTATTTATATGGTATGTAACACAAAGTCAGTGATTCTTTGGTGTTACAACCTGAATCAGCTTAGTGCGACTAAATGAAAGAAAGAAAATAACAAAATAGCATACAGTAGAAAAATGAAATATGTTTAATGCAAACAGACCAAAGGCCAATATCTGATCTTATCAATTTTTGAACTTTTAGACACATCCCTATAAATTATCTCCAATAAATTATTAGCAGCTGTTTCTGCTGGGAACAAGACTCTTTATTAAAATATATATATATATATATATATATATCAAAAACTACATAACTCTCACCCCCCCCCTCCAGAAATCTCTTGTTTGTTTTTTTAATTTAGTTTATTGACAGCAGATTAGTTCTTAAGTCTACATGTCCTTGCATAACATTCTGACACAGAAAACTGAAGCTGTGTTGCTTACACGTTTTCGCTGCAAATTCTGGTTTAGTGTTTGTTACAACACTGTACCACACAATTTTATACCAAAGCATATAAAACAGTAGCAGAAAATAAACAAAACAATGCTCCTGTGAAATTTCAGAGCAATAATGTGCTAATGAAATTATACGGCAGCCCACAAACCCGAGAGAAACAGTCATTTTCAGTGTCAGTGTGAGCTCCACTGCAGAATACTGCAAATCTATCTCCTGTTAAGACATCCAAATATGACAACAGGGCTGAGCAGTGTGAAATAACATGGGAAAACATTACTGTGGTTAGGTATGACGAAGTTTTTTTTTTTTTTTGGGGGGGGGGGGAGGCTAAGTGGAAGTCCAGCAGATTCACACAGTCCCATTTACCTGCCAGGAATTTTAATTTGGAGAGTAAAAACCAGTGCATCAAAAATAAAATGATAAACACAAAAGACTTTTTTTGTTTATACATTGCTCATCTTGAATCACTGAAAGAAATATTAATTGCACACTCCTGCATATAGTACTATAATGTGAGCTGAAAGACTACAAATACTTTAAACACTTGTAACACCTGAGAGATTACAAAAGAGATCAGTAGCGATCATGATGTGGTCTCTGATGGGAGACGTATCCCTGGTTGGAGCTTGGCCGCCCTGAATAAGACCCACTTCCATGACCCCAGTGCCGGTCTCTGTCTCGGTCTCGCTCTCCGTCTCGGTTTCTGTCGTGCCAATGTTGCTGTCCACGATCATCTCGTCTCCAACCGCGGTCTCCTCCCCATCCACGTCCTCTGTGACCACGGTCATGGTACCTTGATGATGACATAAAATTAACAAACAACAGGCAGTGATTGATAGACATTAGCTTAAGTTGTCCTCATAAACTACTATGGTATTGTGAGTCGTGCTTACTGGGTTTCTCTAATCTCTCATCACAATTTAAAAATAGATTTCTCATTTACAAGAAGGTAAAAATACCAGGAAACTCCTCCAGAAACTTCTGTGTTAATGCTGGGATTTCAGTTTTATGAAGGCAGTTCACTTCTTACTGGGGTACATCGCCATGGCAACTTATTCTACCAACCTAACCTGCAGGCTATGCTCCAGATTAGATATTAACAGGTCCAAAATTACCACCTATGGATTAATCGGTTCTCTGGAAAATAGCGTCAACATTCCTGGAAGATCCCTCTGACCTCTGTGGGCAGACTGTATTGGGGCCAAGTTTTCTTAAGAGCATAAAACACAGATTTTGAGATCTAGCCTTATTCCTTGATTTTTGTGTGTGCCATTTTCTACAAATATTGGAGAATTTCAGTACACAATTATTAATGGGGTCACACAACACATTTATGAACCTTACATCAAATTTGCTCACAGACAAAGCTTGCATCTGAATTACAAACGAAACTAAAACCATCTTACAGACACTACATTAATTTCATTGCATAACAATTGTAATCCATCAGATGTATTCTTTACAGCAGACTTATAATTTACAGAGCCCTCATTTTCATCAGCATTCTTTTGTGGCTCCTGGAGGAGTTTAAACAGATATGCCCAGACCTCCCTTTTTTTAAGTCACCTCCTCTAGCCCTTGTGCTGCGACACCAAGGTGTTCCCAAGCCAGCTGAGAGACAAAGTCTTGAAATGACTAAAGAAATTACTTGTCCTGGGTTGGCCCTGGAAACTCCTCTGTAGGACATGCTCTAAACACCTCACCTAGGAGGGAAACTAGTCAGATGGTTGAATCACCATAACTGGCTCCTTTTGATATGTGTGAAAGTAGCGGCTTTATTCTGTGCACCACCTGAATGATCGAGCTTTCATCCTCTCTCTCAGGATGGAGGAAGTTCTTTTTCACCACTCCACAAATCACCACCTTATAACAGGGGAGGAGTTTGTGTGCTGTCTCAAGTAATTTGCTCCAAGTTGCAAACTGGTCCTGGGTGAAGGGCAGAATAAATGAGTCTGTGTTGGTTCACAGTCACACAGATCATTGGAGTCCTGTGTGGTTGGTTGGTTGGGGGGGCTTGCGTCTGGGTAGATGCTGCCAGTGCCATGCCTTTCAAAATATATCAGCGGTATCTCGAACGTACTTCATAGTACACTGTCCAGATCAATGGTATAGTGGAATACTGATCTTTAAGGACAGTTTCACCCCTCTGACTATCTTGCTGTCATTTTTCAGTGGAAAACTGCCTTACTTAACGAGAAGTCTTTTGCATTCTTCTTTACTGGTTCAGAGCATCTAAACAGAATCTCTCATTCCTTATCCCAGCTACACGATGGTTAGGGGAATTCTCCTTAATATTTTCTAACGCTTATCACCTACATTACAGCGGTGTTTCTATCATTATCGCTTCTCTCAATCGTTAGCAGTTTCGCAATGACAAAATGAAATCAATAAGCAGCCCTACCGGTTATCTCTGCCTCTCTGGTTTCCTCCCCCACGACTCCTCCAGTCCTCCACGATGGGAGGGCGGTCTGCAGGACGGTTTAAGTACTCCTGGTACTCCGGATCCTCCGAGGAGAACCTGTGTGCGAACATCTCCTCGTAGTTCTGCTGGGTTTCCGCAGTTTCGGTCATTCTGTGAGCACACAAATTATTGAAATACTTAATATCACAGAAAAGCTGGTATCGCGGCGTCGTGTTTGTATTCCCTCTTGGTCTTGTTAAACCGCGTGTTCCCAATAAGATAACTATTCTGGACAGTAATAGTAGTTATCCAACATATAAACAACGAAAAATAAAACTAGATTAAAAACAGTTACATCTCTGGCTTTGAAAAAATACCTTAATGTGACAAGTACGTCGTTAGCTTTGGCGACACTTTCCACTTCTGAAATTTCAGTGTCGTACGTCGCTGAAATCCTTCCCCCCCGGAACAAACCTCTACAAATTTTAACGGTTCTGGGAGCGCGCGCACCTGCCAGAGATGAATGAACGTTACCTGGCAGTTAGGGGATAGAAGAAAAAAAGTCCAACAACCATTATGAAAAGATTCAAGACCTATTAATTGACACAATTACATGCTAATAAGTGGCGTAGCGAAGTTTGCTTTAACAGTTATTCTGCTTAATTTGGGAGAAAGGGCAAACTGGTGGAAGCCAGCACAGTGAATGGAAACATGTAAGTGCATCAGATTTTTATTTTTTATTTAAAAAACCGTCGGGTTTAACTGAAAATTATTTTATTATTTTTTTGTTTATGACTAAAAAACTCCAGTCTGGCCTGAAAGTCCATTTAAAACCGCAGACGCCACCACAGATATGACAGGTTTAGGAAACAGTGGGTGGCTGAAAGGAGAAAGCAGGTGGAAGCCGCCCCGTGTCGCTGCTGCTGCCGTTGATATGAAACAGCCCGTTGTGGAGGAAGAAGCTCAGCGTAGAGCAGCGAAATGCAAACATTAACTTAACTCACCAGCGCCGATTGTTTGAAGGCGGCGAGGGAGAAGCCACGCCAAGGTGGGATTCACACCCGCCCATGTGAACAGGAAAAACAAAGGAGGAGAGGAGGAAAAAACTTCCTGAATTGAACGGGCTTCTGTGAGACTGAGCTTGACAGCCCGGTGAGTCGAGTTTGCGAAGAACTGCTCTCTCTCTCCCCCATATCTCAGCTGTCTCTCAGCGGCAAGAGGACTTGTTCGGAGCTGGCACACGGGGTTATGAACTCTTTGGACCGCTAATCATCTACGGACTGCGCTTTTGAAACATTATTTTTCCTCTCAACCCAGCCAATACATAACCTTCAGATTAAAGAAAAAAATAAGGAGTTGTTCCTCAAGTCCGCGGCAATGGGGTGAGTAATCCAGAAAGCGCTGCCCTTCAGAGCGCCTCTCATGACACCTGCGCTGACTAAAAATGTGTTTGTGCGGCGAAAAGACGGCAAATATGCCCCTAGAGCTGCCCGTTTCACCTGTCAGCCCTCAAATACATTTAATTCTAAATATCGCTGATTTCAAGCGCCAGGTTGTGAGAAGATCACCTCTGTTTTATTGCCAGATTGTGTTGCAATGTGTGGAAATTAATGAGGTGACTCTTGTTGGACTGTCAGTGAGACTATTCAGATGTGTGTATATGTGTGTGTGCGGTGGGGGGTTGATGCCATATTTATAATTATGGATTTATGTTTTATTTATGAGCAGAATTTCAAAAGGATCATTCTTGAGTGCTCCGCTTCTTCCTTTTCTTCAGGATAGGAATATGGTTTGGAGAGGGTTATGATATGGAGGTGTCAGAGTCAACACTGCCCACTAATGAGGAGAGATGGTGGTACTTGTGGAAGTGTGTATTTGTACGTATGTGTGTTGTCCACAGTACTGGAAGTAGTGGCGTGTACTCCCACAGTAGTTTTACATGGTACCGTACAGTATTTTGCCTCTATACTGTGGTATGAATGTTAATTCTGTGGCTCACTGCCACAGTTATGCAATCACCATCTCTCCCTCTTTCTGCACATCTACATATATCCCTGTCTATGCTTTCCAAGCAGCTGGATTGTATTTAATTTCACACAAAAAAGGGAAAACTTTTCAGACTTAAACCTCATTCTAGATCACTTATTTATTCATTTATTTATTTTAGGAATTCTTCCACTTGTAACACACAAAACTTGGATTTATGGAAACTATGATGTGAGGCGTGAATCACTAGCTGCATAAATGCTCAATTATGTAATGAGTACCACCCCATACCAAAGTGATTGCTTTTCCTCAGTATTTTAATGCGTAAGAAACCAGTTCAACAGTCCTGACTTCCTTTCGCCAGTTTGGTGTACTCACCCAGCCGGTTTCAAAGGACTCAGCTGTGTTGTGTCATGAAACTGACCCATGCAGTGGATCTGTGACAAGCATGGCAGCCAGGCCAAAGCAGGAGTTCCCACCTACTCACAGGCACAAAAGTTCCCTTTTTCTTTTCTATGTTCACTCAGTGCTAAGCAGTGGTGTCACTTGTCAGCTAAATACCTTTTTAAGAAGGAGGGCACAAATGGCTTCTATGAAATTTTATCCCACAGGACTTCCTTGAAGCTACATTGGCTGCCTTTGTCATTCCAATTAGTTTCGGGGTAATCAAATGTTGCTTGTATTAAAAAAAAAAAAAAAAATCTTAAAATTCCTTTTTGCAATACCTGAGCAGCAGTGAAAAATCAAAACTATGGAAGGCTGATAAATCCAATCTCCTACACTTGATTCAGTATTGTTGCTTTGATGCATTTGAATCAGCAGCTATTACAGCAGTGATTGAATCAGCATGTTGTGACTGTGTTAGATCGTCTGACCAGGAGTCCAAATCACAACTAATGAAATTTACTCTCATAGAAGGCAAACAAAATATTTAATAATAATAGTAATAGCGAATCAAATGTGAGAACTGAAACTGGAAACTTTCTCCTTAAGAAATAACTTAATGAATGTTGCTCATTACGCTGCAACTGAATGATGGAGATTACTGATGAATCTGCAGTTTTCTTGTGTGTTTGTGTAAAACAAGACCCAAAAAACAATGCCTATCACATCTTAAACCTTGAAGTAACTGGACTAAATTAAAGAAAGGGGAGGGGAATTCTTTTGTTCGCCTTCCAATAATTAGCAGATGTGTTGCTAATTCTGCAGTGTATATATTACTACCTGAGCACACCTGCTAATGATGCAATGTGTTTTGCACGAAGCAGCAAATCAACAGATAAGAATGAGTCTGTGTTTGGTGGAGGGAGCTGTAGATCATTTGTCGTGTGTGTGTGTGTGTGTGTCTTTGTCCCTGAAGCTCCTGTCTCCTAAATGAAGTTATAGATTAACTATAAGTCAGACAACACACACATTAACACCCTCGATTTCTATCTTTACGTGTCCCTTTATTACCATATTTCTTTGAGCAAATGATCTATCAGTACCCTCTTGACCCTGAGACACTTTTTGTTGTTCATGCCATTTCCACACGATTTATTGAGTATATACTGTTACATATTGGTCCAAATTGTAGCATTGTATGTGTGCATGTGTATGTGTACGTCATGTGCGGCATGTCCTAAAAAAGAATAAATCAAGCCTATGTAATTAAAGACTGGTGAATTGGAGAGGGGGAGGAAATTCAGACGGTAGCACTGGGAAAGAAAGCGATGAGAATTCTGTTTCTAAGTACAGTTTTGCAGCTTAAGGGCTGCATCTCTGGAATTATTCCAACATAAAGCCTAGATTGCCTTAAAGCCCCTACTGAATAGGCAGCCACACAGACAGCAATGCAATCAGCATATTGCTATTTAAAGTAAGCCATGCTGGGAGCAGGCCTAACACAGGGATAGATGATAATCTCCTGGCTGGCCAGAGAATGGCATATAAAGGTTTAACACTCATTGATTAGGCTCTGTGACATGTGACGTGACAGTGGGTCCTTTGGCTGCCCTGACAGGAGAGTGGACTGTAAGCTTAATCTGAGGCTATTTTCTCCATCTGTGTCCGAAGGCTGGAGGGGATGGCTGTAGAGGTGCAGTTGGGGAATAGGAGCAGGTCTTACTGTTAAAGAATCATGTGTAAATGAAAGGGGACAGGCTGATGGTGGATTGGACGTCTCATCACCAGATGGTTGAAGCCTAGGAGGCCATCTGCTGCCATGCTGTTCTTCTGTGGAGACTTCCTCACTTCCTTTTCCTTGGAGCGCTCACATTACGTTGGGCTCTGTGTCCTGTCGCCTCAGTGTGGTGGAGGGAGACCTGCTGTGGTGGCTTGTTTGATTCTGGCCTGCTGCCTGTGTTGCATGGGACACTCAGTGATGCCAGACCTGGCATTGATTATGAAGGTCATTGGTAAAATGAATAAAACAAAGTTTACCACAGTCATGCCTAAGACAGAATGTTTTCTACAAAATTAAAATATCCTGCATTAAAGCAATATGTAAAGATTATTTTACTATTTTTCCAGCTGTTTTTCCAATTTGCCAAAATGAGAAACAGCCCGATTACTAAAGTTATAATGTTTCGGCCCTCAGAGCCTGATCATGATCTGTGGAAGGAGTGGGACAAAATATTAACAAGTGTTTTATCTTGAGATCATCAATCGTCGATAGCATGGAGCCAATTATAGATACTTCTATTGAATATGTAGGTGGACTAAACTGATTTCCCTGACAAAGGTGGACTGTGTATTAAAGCAAGAGAGCTACCGTAATTAACTGGTTTTAATGCTAGTAAACAAACCAAGTAGCATAACAGCAGCATTTACTACTCTTCAGTTGCACAAATGTCTTGATGTATGTTTGGATAATTGCCTCGCGACGCATCAAACGTTGTATGCCTAATTGTGGATGCCGTATTGCAGTACTGAGTTACAATAGGCACGGGAGTTAAATAGTATCTCTCATGTATATCAAATTTTTACTATAGCTTTATAGAGATTGGAAATTCTGGTAATACGGGAATTTTTTTTTTAGTAAAATAGAAATGCTTGTAATTAGTCAGTTTATGAGCAGTAGTGTTGAATTTGGGCTTATTTTGCTCTTCCCTCCTAACGGTTGTTTCTTCCTGCACTGGATAGTGTAGTGCAGAAGAGATGCCATAAAATAACCTTTAACAGTGACTTAATGCGAGTGGTTTTAAGCTGAGACATCATGCTCCTGTTTTGTAAATGTCAGGAGAAAGAAAATGAAAGCATAATATAGAGCTGTAGTTCTCTGCTAACTAGACCTTGAAGTCTGTTATTGCATACAGTATATATATATATACAGTGGCCTCCTTTGACCTGTTGACATCATTAGTTGAGCAAAGTGTTTGTTGCAGGGAAAGCCCAGGTGGTTTAGTAGTAATGAACCCAGAGAGAATTTCCTCCGCTGCTTACTTTGCTCATTCACACAGACAACACGCCGTTCTCGCTAATAAGGCGGCGCCGCTCTCCATCAGGACCCGCAGATAAAATATAACACCATGCCTCAGCGGTGCTCACCTAACATGCAAAAAAAGGATAATGAGAATCCAAGTTGATGATTTCTAGTGTTTTATGCTTAGCAAATTAATACACTCATTTCTAATTTTCCATATTCATGTTGCCACATTTGAACAGTACACCTTGTGACACAGTTTTTTTTTTCATATGGGAAAAGATGTCCTTTTGTTACTGTGCTACACTCTAAAGCCTCTTGTAATGTGGAGTGCTACTGACAGGACCAGCAGAGAAAGTGAGGAAGGATAACTGCTCCCAGTGAGTGTTTCTGCAACTTTACCGTGGATATTTGACAAGTGAATAATGCCCCATTTGTCACTAAAGTTCTTCGAGCAGGCAGCGAAATCTGCATATATATATTTTTTCAGACCACATAGGGACAAGGACAGCACTTTATACTTACTCTATGAGTGATATAATGAGCTTAAGTAACTGGGGTAGCCTGCTGATTGTCCTGCTTTAGTGCCCGTTTCATCAAGAAAACTTTCACTGTGGTGAAATTGTCTCTAAAGGAATAAAAAAATAAAAAAATAATGGAGTAAAAGACCAAAAAAATAGTTTGACTTCCTAATGTTGGATGTTTCTTTTTATTAGTGAGATGGTTGCACAGTTTGTGTTCACATCAGGCAGCTGAGTGTAATGTGGTCCAGTCTCTAGAGGATTCAAAAGGAATGAAATATGAAGTCTCACTGGCAAAGAGACTAAAGAGGTTATCTTATATTATAGGTTACTATTCTCAAACATATTGTTATGCCTCTGGAATTGCACCCATGTAAAAGTGACTACTTTATTCATCTCTTGCACATTTAATGCCCGAGACATGGTGCAAACCCAGATAGCGTGTGGCGATGCCATCTCTCTAACCTATTTAGTGAGCGATCTGACACCTTTGTAACGGTACTGCAGGCTAGAAAAAATGACACTGAACTTTCTAAAGAATCGGGCCTTACTGTCACAAGTGATCAACCTTTCTTTTTTTTAAGATGTGAAAAATTACCCAAATATGTTTTTACATAACCACCCTTGGCTCCACATTTAATTTTCAAACATTACCACCTTGTGAGGTTAAACTGTCACACAGGTTTACTGCAGTGATACGAGCTTCCTTGTGTTTAGTGAGACACATTAACTTTCTGTAGGGATGTAAAGAATGCAGTTCGCATAGCTGAAGCTGCTGACGCAGCAGATTTCTGTTAAACCAGTTTCAAAGCCTGTTTGAGTGACGTTAAATGCTTTAGCGTTTAACCTCAGATTTCTAAATCCTCTATCAGACCGAGAGCTCGATGAGCAAAGTTTGTCTGTGGGTGCGGTAAGCCCGGAGTGGATTCCTATACTCAGGAATCTGGACAAAGCTGTTTGTCTTTGTTACTGAAAGAAAAACATGCCTGATCTGCACAGATGTAGCAGCACACAAGTGCAAAGTGACTGCAAGCGCTTGCATGAAAATCACCATCCCAGGCTCCTGTTCAAAGATAGAAGCTGTCTGCTGTTTATTCACACTTCCTCTCAGAACACCATGCCATCCTGTATCATCTTAAAATGTCTTTTTTAAGCTGCATGATAATCCTTCTTAGCTGTGTATGGTGTTAGACTAATCGCTACCTACCTAAGTTATAAGTTTTTGTGAGTTATTACTCTCAAGGCGAGATTGTTTTTAACCCTTTCATGCATGAATTCTGACAATCTCAATCAGGATTTTTATTCATCTTTAGGCATGAAAAAAAAGTTTTTTGAGCTTCATTTTTTTTAAAATGTACTTTTCAAAGAGTGTTTTTTTATTGTCCACTTACGTGGACAACATCACCTTTTGGAGTGGGTGGCAGGGTATGGAGTGACACATCAGTGTCCAATGTAGTGGTTTATGTGCAAGTATACCATCAACACTGACTCTGTGAAAGGCTGATACAAGAAAACAGCCTTTGAATAGCTGTCTACTCTAGTGACCACTATGTGTGAAAGGGTTAAAAATGCATGTATTTATAGGTGGGGTACTCTGAGTAGACGGATCTGTCTGTCAGCTCACTTTAAATCTTTTTGCTGGTACACAACAAACACGATTGCTGCGTTATCAGTGTGTACAGTCCTGAGGTGCGTGTGTAGGTGTATGTAAGCATAGACAGTGCAGTCTAACTCAGACCTGCACCCCCACATAGAAACACACACACACACACACCTGTAAATTATTCAAAGCACCAGATGGGGACAGAGAACGCCTGACAGGCAGCGGGACAAAGTATCCAGTGGTCGTAGAGTCCCAAATGTTGTCGTCTTTTTTTCCTTTTCTTTTTTTCCTCATTTATTTTTTTATATCTAGTAAAATCAATCAACCTAATGCTTTTTATCTGAGAAAAGCAGATCAGACAAATCCATTAAACAGTTGTGTGAGTGCATCCATGTGTTCAGCAGCGGCCTTTCACTCCTCCTTCCCTTGCCAGTCTGAGCTGGCTCGAGACACTGGCACTGCAAAGGTCAGCGCGTGTGGCTATGTAAAGCGACAACAGTGATCTGTATAATGGGTTTTGTTGTTCCCAAAGCAGATGAAGACCGAGATTAGGCTTAAAGGGGACAGTGAATTTATTAGGCTTTCATTTCTGTGAGAACCATAATCCCAATGGAAGTAAAAGCTTTATTAGCTCATGAATATGTGCTGCCTGCCAGCTTGTCTGTCTGACATTATTTTCACCGGCAATTCATAACAGTGCATTAAAGTATTTCTGTCCATGAGACATGTCACTTTGCCCGTTGCAGTGAAGCTTTGCAACAACAATGGGACCATCTGTACCCTGTTAATCAAACATGTGTACGCTTCTCAGCATGAAAAATTGTTTGTTCAGATTTTTAAATTTAAAAAAAAAAATACTCAGTTGATTTTGATTAATTTTCCTAAGCACATCCCCGTGCTTAAAATGTTCAAAATTGATTTGTTGGCATCACATTACAGCAGCTGTACCAGTGTATCTAGCTCAGAACCATTACATATGTTTAAGGAAGGAAGCTACCAGCCCAAGAAAATGAATGTAATGAAACAGTAAAAAGGGTTATAACAAAGAAAATATAATGCAGTAGAAAAAATTGTGTGGTTCTGTTGCTGTGGTGGTTCAATCCCAACTGCTCCAGTTTGGTTTGGGCAAGATATTGAATTTAAGTTTCCCTCGATGCGTCCATAAGATTGTGAATGCTAGACAAAGTCTAGTCTTGTTTGAATGAATGTGTGATTGGGTGAATACAGCTTGTAATAAAAAGTGCTTTGAGTGCTCAGAGTAGAAAAGTGCCATAAAAGTCCAAGTCCAAGTGATAAGATTTTGTGGAGGCAGATAAGTGATATGTAAACAATGTTTTAGAAGCACATTTGGGATTTTACAGAGAATAAAATTATCATTAAATCATCACTAATTATCAGAGGACAGAATGACTCTTATAGATGCTTATAAGATGGAAATGGTGGTATTTTGATCATTTTTCTTCAAACTGGCCATGACTGTGTTTGGGTGAGCTAATGCTTGTGCTGGCTAGCTAGACTAGTTATCGGGATTCAACTCTACTCATTTTGATATTAAGAGGAGATGCTAATTTAAGCTAGCAAAAACACTATATTAAATCTACTAACCAGAAAAACTAACAGCTGACTCCTTTTTGTCTTTTACTACCTGACACTGATTAAGAGAAATCCGCATGTGACTCAATGCTGCCAGTCCCACGAAGCCTCAACACAATTTAAACTGATGTGTTTTTAAAAATAAATTCACTCTGTGCAGTGGTCACAAACAGGTGGATTTACTATAGAAACAGAAAAACAGACAGCCTGAAGAGACACGTTTCGGCTGTAAAGTTGAGTATTTTAACCTGGGATTCTGTGGGGGTGGAGTGGCTTTTAGAGATATCCTGAAGTGCCCATTTGAGGAAATGACAACTTAATTTTTCTGCCCTGGAGTTTGATGTTGGCTTAAGATATGGCGTAACATACAGATCATCCTTGAGGGCTGTTCATACATCACAGCATCCAAATTTCTGACTCAAAAGGGCTGTTTTACTATCGTTGCAGTCATTAGAGTTCAGCGTTTAGTGCATTTTAGCCAGGTCTTAGCTTTAGATGGAGAATTGAAGGTGAAATCCAAAACAAAAGACTAGAATCTACAGTATGGGCTTGTGTAAATGTGTGGGTCCGACACACTATGGACCGCAGCAAAATACATGTAATACCAGCAAACATTTTGTTCTCCCTGTTTTCCAGGAATGTGGGAACGAACTGCACTGTGCTGTGCTTGTACTGTAGCTCACTACTCAAGGCATCAATATGCTTCCACTGAAGTGCTCTTCAGATGGCTGAACAGCATGTGAAAGCCCACTTACTCCCCGATGTCAGCACTGAGGGGGGGCTGCATCCAACATTTTCTTTATTTTCCTAAAGCGACAGTCACAAGAACACCCATTTCATACAACTGATGATCAGCTGTAGATTTGTTTTTATTTTTTCCCCAGAGGCTTTATCCCCCTTCTTGACACAATTACTTATGTCACTTTCTGTTTCTATAACCATTTGCAATGTTTTGGATGCCTTTGAGGAAGGATTGTTCATGAGTGTGTTATGCATGTTTGCATGGTTCATTGCATTTCACTCCTCTGTGAAGGCACAGTTTTCACAATGCATTTGACTGTGCCTTGTGGGACAGAAGCACTTTTGGTGCCAGTTGGAGGTGGTTGGAGGGCCCTTGGAATTAAAGAAAGGATAACAAAATGATCAGTATGTGCTCAGAACAAGCTACTAAAATATATTGCAATCAGAATAACAAAGCATTGACAACAGTCAAGTTATTTGTACCAAGCAGTGGCATCTTTCTAATCTATATTTTGTCTCTGAAAGTATTTTTTAATTCACATTTTGATTTCCAACAAGTACTTTGAATCTGTCTCCCCACATTCTTCAGCTTGTATCCATTATTAAGTTCTTGAGGTGTCCTATGATCCCTCTCATCTCAGCCACTCCACTTAATTATTCCTCACTCTTGGAACGTTATAGAGGAGTATTTCAACCACCTGCACTCGCCTTTTGAAATGAGAACCTCCAGTGGAAATTTTAACCCTCCTGAGTCCAGTCCTTTTAAAGCACTATCATTAAAGAGAAGGCAGACTGTTTTTTATTACTTTTTTGCTTCTAGCGGCAGTGCTCTTTCAGTCTTAGGTTTCTGCATAGTTGCCTTGAAACACTAAAAATGGATGGTCTGCTTTCAAATGGAGTTTTTTTTATTTTTTATTTTTTATATTTATTTATTTTTAACCACAAGCTTTGAAACTGTGTAATAGTGTAGTAGATACCGATGTGTTCTTTTTACTGAACCCAGCGATCACAGTGGCTTGAAATTTAATTGATTTACAGAGTCATGTCTATTTTAATACAGTGTCACCTGAAGATCACTCAGTGTCTGCATTCTTTAAATCGGGGAGTGTCAAACATACGGTCTGGGGCCCAGAATTGGCCCGCCAAAGACTTTGGAAAATGTGAAAAGGGGCATACATTTTGGACTTTTAACTAGTTTTAAAGTTTTTACATTTTTACATCTTACCGTACTGATTTAAAAACCTCTGGGTCATTCATACTACACCAAAATATTAAGTAATAGATGAACATTTAAATGACAGTTTGTGATTTTTTGCAATCTACAAATAGAAGGTTGTGGGGATAGGTTAATTGGTTAATCCAAATTGTCACTAGGTGAGAGTGTGAATGGTTGTCTGTCCCTGTGTGTTAGCCCTGCGACAGACCTGCGACCTGTCCAGGGTGTACCCTGCCTTTCGCCCTATGACAGCTGGGATAGGCTCCAGCGCCCCCCGCGACCCTGAAAAGGATAAGCGGAAGCGAATGGATGGATGGATGGATCTACAAATAGAAGGGGTTTTTGTGTGTGGGTTTTTTGTTTTTTTTGTTGTTGTTGTTGTTTGTTGAAAGTGTCAAACAACTTCTTCAGTTCTTTGTCAGCTCTGTTCCAATTTTTCCGAAATTCATACAAATCAAAATGAAATTTTTTTACATAATAATCTTCGGGGAGATCGTGGCTCAAGAGTTGGCAGTTCGTCTTGTAATCGGAAGGTTGCCGGTTCGAGCCCCGGCTCGGACAGTCTCAGCCGTTGTGTCCTTGGGCAAGACACTTCACCCGTTGCCTACTGGTGGTGGTCAGAGGGCCCGGTGGCGCCAGTGTCCGGTAGCCTCGCCTCTGTCAGCGCGCCCCAGGGTAACTGTGGCTACAATGTAGCTTGCCATCACCAGTGTGTGAATGGGTGAATGACTGAATGTAGTGTAAAGCGCTTTGGGGTCCTTAGGGACTAAGTAAAGCGCTATACAAATACAGGCCATCAATTTTGGTTTTATTTCATGTGTTTTCGTTGTACTGTTTTTATTTCAGCGTGGGGTTCAAATTATTTGCAAAAGGTTAGGGTTTTTTTCTCTTCTTTTTCTCCTCTGTTAAAAGCTGTGAAAGCTGAAAATCCACTTCTTGTCTTACTGAGTCAGGCTATGTTTCCAGGTAACAGCAGGACTGTCATCGGAATCATAAAGGTGTGTCTGTGGATGTCATTGAGAGGAGGAGCATTTGTATTTAGTCTGCGGTCATTCAAGTTTAACAGGCGCCTTGATCCTGCTCCTCATGCTGATGCTCTTCTGAATCACAAGGGCGGTGTGCAGCTCATGGCTGAGAGGCAGATTACTTCACTCCCACGGATAGATGACATGATTTTGAACTTTTCTCCATCACATTTATTGCTGACTTGGGTTTTATACATTTTTTTTTTTTTTTTTTGTAAGTCGAGTGTGGTTTCACCTTTTCACTTAAAAATGATTAAACTATAATGAGGCTGTAAGAGATTGAAAATGGAGAGAGAACTGCTTGAGTATAATGACAGAGACGTGGCAGTAAAACTGGGCTGGACAAAAGCTTAACTTGAATCAGCTTGTGAATACTTTCTAAAAGTGGACACTGAAATGAGTCAGAGACGGGCTCAGCAGAGCTTTTATCTACTTATAATTCCCGTAATGAGTGGAATCCATTTTACCGATGTTTCCCAGTACAGTCGTTTGCCGATAAATCCTGAGAATCCCCATTAGTTTACAGGTTTAATATCGGTGTTTTATGGATAACGTGCTACCATTCAAGCTAAGCGAAGTAATACAAAGCAGTTTTCTTTGATTATAAAAGATGACTCATGATGATGGCAAATGTATGCAAAATCATAATTAGGAATTAATCCAACTGATGTTTAATTCAGTGCCTTGTGCTGTGCAATATATAAACTGTTCAACAAAACAAAAACTGCTTTTGGATGTGGGTAATTGCAAATGTGACATGATAATAACATACTAAGAAAATGGGCAAGCATTATGTGCATTATCAGAGTGACATGTTGCCATTAGCACTGTGCATGTTTAGTGTAAAAACAATGTTTTGACAATGTGATCACTTGGTTAGATTAACATTGCATCCAGTAGTAGGCAGCTGGTGTGAGAAAAGTCAATTATCTGACTGTGGTGCACTAGAAAAATCTTTCTCTAAACACATAAAAGTGCACAGTCCAAACATCTAGTGTGTTACTGACACCTATGAGAGGGAAGGGGGGTGTTAATGTGCTAATGGCTTTGGGTTGCCATGAGAATTAAGGGTTTGTGTTACATTATCACCTGCCTGTCCACACTAAGACTCTCAGGACTCTGCATTTCTGAACACAAAGCACACGGTCTCTGCAGACTTTATGTGATAAAGCTTTTATTCACCCTATAGCTCTGTTTGTGTGTGTTGTGTGTGAGAGAGATTTGGCTCGTTTATCAGTGGATGTTATCTTGAGCTGTAGTTCCATGTTGTGTCTTATCTCAATCGCCCTCTAATATCGTCCCTCTGCTCTGTCTTCTGCTCTTCAGGGAGCAGCCGATCTACACCACCAGGGCCCATGTCTTCCAAATCGACCCAACTACCAAGAAGAACTGGGTTCCTGCCAGCAAGCAGGCTGTCACTGTCTCCTATTTTTATGACAGCACGCGTAACAGCTACCGCATTATCAGTGTCGATGGAACCAAGGTATGTGTGTGCATATTCTGTATCTTTGTGTAACAATATCAATATCAATAACTGCCCTCGGGAGACATGGAACGAGAGAAACACTTAATAGTATTGAACAAAAGGTGCTGCCAAGCATGAGAGTATTGCATTTGCTGCTCTCACTGATTAGCGTTAGTCCAACATGGCAATGTTTAAGGTTTCCTGCAACTCCTCTGCGTTTGTCTGAATAATTTGATATTAAATTTATTGCACAATGACAAAGAAAAAGATGACATCAGCTCTATTTGAGGTCACAATATTTAGCAGTTAGAATTGTTGTATGATTAACTCTTTACACCTTGAAAGCCTACTTACTGGGAGCAGCCCTAGTAACAGGAGGCTTGAGGTCAAACTTCATCTTTATGGGGAAAGCGTCAAAGTTTAGTCTACTCATGTAGTGCTAAGCTGAAATAACTGTCTAACCGGACTGGCTGACACCTGCAGTTAGGTCCATAAGTGTCAGACAGTGACACAGTTTTTCTAGGTTTGTCTCTGTGCATCACCATGGTGGATTTTAATGATCAAATGATCAAGATGTGATTGAAGTACAGACTTTTAGCTTAAAAAAGGGGTTTGACAAAACCATTGCATTAGCTGTTCAGTAATTAGAGTCATTTTATGCACAGTCCCCCATTTTCAGAGTTTCAAAAGTAACAGTTGACTGACAAGTTGTTTCATGTCTTGTCAGGCTTGTTCACCATTTATTCCATGACAAATTAAGCATTCTGGAGTTGATTCAAGTATTGAACTTGCATTCAGTTCACTGGAACTGTCTATGTGAGAGTTGTTGATGCAACTGAAAGAAACCAGATTAGACCTCGCTGGAAGATCTCCAAACGTGTTGGCGTAATTCTGAAATAAAAAATCTTTAGACAGATGAAGACGCGTTTAACCCGTACCCGAATGATAGGAAGGGAAATCTATGAGGTAAGGAGAGAAACATGATCTGACGCACAACACTTATTCTGTCAAACACACTGTTATAGTATGGGCATGTATGGCTGCCAGTGGAACTGGTTCAGCAGTATTTATTAATTATCTGACTGCTGATAGAAGTAGCAGGATGAACTCTGTAGTGTACATGGCTGTACTCTCTGCTCAGATCAAAACTGATCCCACGGTGCTTCACAGTACACAAGGATAATGGCCCAAAGCATACAGTGAAAGCAACCCAAGAGTTTCTCAAGGGAAAGAAATTTGATATTTTTCAATGTGCACGTTGGTCACCTGATCTCAGACCATCAGAGCACACTTTGGAGTTACTGAAGACAAAACTGAAGGCAGAGACACCCACAAACAAGTGAGAGTCGAGACCTGGCAGAGCGCATACACAGCATGTGGTGACGAGCATGGGTTCTAGACTTCAGGTAATCATTGACTGCAAAGGATTTTCATCACCATGTTAAAGACTTTTCAAAGTTATTTTAGTTTGTCCAATTACTTTTGAGCCTGTGGAAATGAGGTCATGTAAAGGTTGGCTGTAGTTTAAATGTAATAAATAGACTACATTGAAACAGACTTTCTATACTGTCGCTGCATTTGGTACTGCTACAGTTTAAACTGTGTATACTTGTTATAGCAATGTTAATTGGAGACCTTAAAATTCAGAATTGCCCATTAAACAGTTGTACTTTCCATTAACTGTATAAACATACATCTAATAAAATATTTTTTAAAATTAATGCAGTGTTACAGTTCATAAAATAAAAATGTTCGTGTTGACTGTCCAATTAAGGGAGGAAAAAAAAGTGTGAGCTCTGCATTTTTATTTGCCAGCTGTTTCCATGGATTTAATGTATTTAAAAGCACACACAGCACATAAAAATATGAATATGGGACACACATTGATGATTTCTGTGCTTACCTAGGATCTTCTGCCTAGTTAAACTGTTTCCAGACATGGAGCTTTGCAAAACAAATATGTTAATCATAACATTAACTTGAATAACTGCCATGTAAGTTGAAATATTAGCAATCTTCCCCTCTAATAGATTAACAAGAGTATCAAAGAGCTGCCGACCTGTGGAGTCACAATTAAACTCAATTATCTGTAATTTCATGTCATCAACAAAAAGCCAACAGTCGTCATACTCTGAGGGTGGTAGAGTTTTTAAAGACTGGCCACACTGCAGGGGGAAAGTGTCAACTTTTGCTTGTGTTATAGAGATTTTTTTTTTTTGTAGTTGTGAGCATGGTGCTAAGATTAAATAATACAAGTGATGATGGACACCACTTGAATTTGTCTACATCCCATATTCACACAGTCTTCCTCTGCTTGCTGAAAAAGTACATTATGCGTTTCCATGGCGATCAGTTTTCTGTCTGTGTAGAAAGCTAGAGGAGCCTCAGGACAGCGATATTCCTCTGTTGACACTGTTAGGCAACCACATTTCAGAGTCTTAAATCACATAGTTTACCTGCAGAGCCACTTTAGGGTGGGTGTGTTGACAGATGTTTGGATTGGTTGATAGTTTCACTTCTCTGCTTCGGTGAAAGGATTGAGGAGTTAAGATTACCAGCAGGCGATGAGTGGCTTTCTCACAGGAAGTCAGCATATCGGTGTTGAGTTTTTTGCACAGCAAGCATGTCCTGCTGTCTTCTTAGTGCAAAGCATGTTTTTTTGTTGTTTTTGTTTTTTGTTTTTGTATGTTTTTGACCATCTGGCTCTACTGTAAAAAGCTTGTGTTCATTCTTAGAATTTTAACTCCCTTTTCTGGGCAGTTTAAGCCTTACAGCGCAATTTTAAGTAAAAGAAGCATCGGTTCTCTTCTCCAGCAAAGCATTGTTGAGTCAAGCTCTGCTAGCTTCAAAGCATTGAAAGCTTTCTTCCTACAGCTACAGAGGCAAGACTTTAATGTGTTATGTCATCAGCCAGCACTTATGGATCTGCAGGGATGACAACAGCTGACAATAGATTACTAAAGATAAACTATATCTACTACTTCATGTCTGTTTTATTTGTGAGAAAGATAATGGGACTATTATTTATTCATGTCTAAAAGCATCAATATTTTGTCCTCTATTTCCTCAAGGCCATGAGTGCTCTCTCTCTTCTCTCCCTCTCCTGTCATCTTTGTTGTTGTCCTCCTCCTCCTCCCTCCTCTGTAACCTTAACAGAACATTATGTGTCATAAAATCTCTGCAGGGAACCGCTGTACGCGAGGTACAGGGAAAAGGAATTTCTCAAATGTTATCGCAATTTAAAAGGAGCAGACTCCTGCTGATTTTAATTTTATCCTCCTATCCATTTAATTTAAGTGAGTCAAAGTGATGTCGATATGAGCAAAGTAACCAAAAGCGAAGAAACGTTGAGTCATGTCAAATAGATGTTAAATATAGTTTCTAGTTTGCACAGTTGCTGCAAGGGAGACAGGTCTGTCTAGAAGAATTCTGTGCTGTTGCACGCACTAACTATGACAGACCATCAGCTTGTATTCATCCACCTATGATGTCTGGGCAACTGGCTGATGATGATATGGCAAGTAGAGGAGCGCATCAGCACTTTTGACTGTCGCTCAGCCTGCATCGTGCTTCTCATGCAACGATGTACCAAGTGCTGTGACAACACAGTGAGGACACGTCTAGCTGTACTTTATAAATAATTCCCAGTATGATAACTTTGTGAGGTAATGCCTAAAACACTCAGCTCTTTTTAGATTTATCTTTCTGACACTTCATTAAGTATCTTCTTTTTTTATTTTTTATTTTTTTTATTTGGCACAGCCAGTTTCTAGCACTAACGTTAAAGCTCATGAGCTTATGAGTTTGGCTTGTAGGCTAAAAGACATGTCTCCGCCAGTAATAAGAATTCAAATGAGCTTTTTATTCATCAAATGCATATTTTAGGGACAATTTTTTGACTATTTTACACCTTGTGTAATTTAGTAATTTCATTGTATTCATTCACTTTGTCTGCTTATTACAATGTCTGTTAAGCCAGGGCAATCTTCATTGCATGGCATACCCTCCTTTCTCTTCGCTGTTCCTGTCAATCGTCACTTTTGACTGTTAAATACAAAACTGTCAAACAAATATATATTCTGTAGGGGTGCAACGATACACAAAATTC